>NC_056742.1:472878911-473132766 GCF_019279795.1 Protopterus annectens
CTATGACATACATATTGTTGTCAAACATCTATCTGTCAACACATTCATTCTACTGCATAGCTACTTGCCAAGCTGATGACTGTCACTCCCTGTACAGATGTGCTGATGGCAGGTATTCAGCTGGGACATGTACAGGCAACCTATGCTTGATTGGCATTGTCTGCCCAGCTGTGTAAGAACTGCCACATATAGAAGACAACACCCTGTATGCACCACATGTCAAGGGGAACTCCACTACACTACCACAGTCAAAAGAACATGCTTGGGTAAAGATCTCCATCACAGACACTAACCATATGTTGTAATACATATTGCAGACATGTCAACTTGATCACCTCAGTGACCATGTGCAGGAGGCACCAAGAGGATTGGTTGATGCATGTCACTCTCACCCTGAGGGTCACCACAGTGGTGTATGTTGATAGACTGTCTGCTGTCACATGGCAGGTGGCAGGATACCACTGTACACACATCCCCTACACAACCCATCTCTTCATGGACAATAGCTAGGTACACAGCTATGACCACCTGCACCCCAGTACTGACACATGTGTACGTGTGCATTACTGAGGATAGCAGTGTTGGTGTGTTAGTACACCTGTACTTGGGAATTCCATGAAGACCTTCACAACCACTACAACTCCCATTTCCATAGTCATTTGTGGCTGCTGCTGTATGGGATGTTACATGTACCCTGTTATGCTCCTCTCCCTACCAGCTACATGAGCCTTGCAGTACCAGCACAACAGTGTTGTACAAATGGGTTGATAGGCATGGGATACCCATTGAGTTTTGGCAAGTGTTTGTATGAGTGGCTGTCCATATATGTGTAGGGTACAGCAATCAGAGGCCACATACTCCTCTTACAATACCCATTGCCACACAATAGTACAGATAGTGTTGTTGCTGCCCATAAGTGAGGCATAACAATGCAACACCCTACTATGCCTGTGGTATATGCATTAGATGCATATCCCTGTAGTACCACTGTTGGGATATACAATGGGTTGTATCACAGTCATGGGCAATGTGTGATGGTGGGTATGTCAGAATGTCATCATGGCTCTCTGGGAGTACAATATCCACAGGGGATTTGGGTGCTGTGCACACTGTCATTACACCAAGGTACACCTGGTATATGTCCCATGTACCACATTATGGTGACCACTGCCACCATCAACCATACAGGTAACTGATGCCACAATTAAGGCCAGTTATACATATACTGTGTGCAGCCTACCCGTAACACATTGGACACATGGTCAAGTTAGCAGCCATAGGCCAAGGTTTCTCAGATGTGTGTCTGCCTGTTATATGTCTGTTAATGTGTATATGACGGTATGTCACACTATGTATTGTCCATAAACAACCATCACATCCCCCATTAGCATACTGTACATGTCTGAGGCTGTTCTGCATGTAACATGTAACCTGGAACACATCTCACCCTAAACGCTGTGTGGTGTGTGCAGTGAAAACCACACACTTCAGTAGCACTACATACCTTGGTAGGGGTCTAGTCCCAGTGTTACCAAGTAAGAGTGTGCATGTATGTGGATGGGTCTACATCAGGGTGCAGATTATACATGTCCCAGTGGGTCACCTGTCTATGTGGCACAGGCAAGAACTGTTATACAAACCTGTGACATGTGTTCAAGTGTACCCCAGATATGTCAAAGCCATGGTGTCACCACAGTGCCGTACCCCTTGTGGAATATGACTGCAGACCATCCTTCTGCTGACACGTGCACCTACAACACAAATGGATAAGATTATGGAAACCACAATCAACCAGTGTTACTGACAACTATAATGCATCATTGCTGGATGGCTACACTACTTGACATGTATGCATTAAACTTTACTCCTGACAACATGTTACACTGCAGTACTTTGGTACATTATAGTACAGTCACCGTGTGCATCAGAATCATATTAGCCTGTCCCTGCATCGATGTTATGGATCAGACCAAAAAGTACACAATGAGGAACCTTGTTTGCAGACAGAACGCCTTTTGTTATTTTGAACAAACCAAAAGAGCTGCTTTCCACAGACCACTGCAGCTTCTTCAGAGAAACAAGTTAGACAAAAAACACTCACTTTAAAAATACTACATCAGGAAATGACATATTCCTGTTTCCTGTTACCAAACAGTTGTATTTAAAAACACATACAAAGTGCCATTTAGAATCATTTTAAAAGTAGCACACAACAATAAGAAATGGATTCAATTATATGAAAAAAGATCTCAGCGACTTAACAATAATATGGATGACAAAAAACAGATGTCATTACTATTTGCAATAAACTACTATACAAAATATGTAAGTAGATCTATCGAAAAATATACTCTAATACTCACTTAAAACATTAAAAACAAATTTGCCTTATATGAGGTGTGTATAAGGGATAAATACTACTCATATTTGCTCAGGCTTAGTTTATTAAACATTCTATTTGTGCTGTAACCATGCAGGACTAAGGAAAAAAGAAAGAAAGAAGAAGGGGGGGGGGGTGCATGCACACAGTTCTGCCATGTGGCTGCCCTACACAGGTGTTTATTGACAGCTGCAGACCATGCTTGACAGGGTGTGCAGTTCACTGCCTCCAGCCATGGACACATGGACTGTGCCAGCCAGGGATTACATGGGCATGTCCAGGTACAGGCCTCAATGTGCTACTCTGCCCTGATGATGACAGATGTCCTGTAGAACCAGGCCCCTCCTGGGACTGCCAGGACCACATGCTTGTGGCCACCCACATGTGTCATATACCACCCCTGTAGGCTGTCCTTTACATCTACAAACCCGGACCATCTCCACAACTATACCTGCCGTACTTCCCCATATTTCCATTCCCTACTTCACAGACAAGGGCAATGTGGTCCCAACAAGGGGTTCACATGTGACATACCCGTCCATGTTGCACACACTGTCAGATGTATATATCTGTGTGTATTGCTATGTGTGCTGTTTCCTTACACATAGCATGCAGCACTGTGGTGGTAATATAGGGGACATGTATTTACATACTTATATGTGTGTGTGTGTTTGTATATATGTAGACATGTGCATATAGATATATATCTATATATGTGCAGATATATATATGATGTTGTATATATGTGTTTATATATGTCTATATATAGGTCAGTCATCTCAGTTGTCGATCTTCCAGTCTCTGTGGTCTCGTCATCGGTGTTTCGGCATGTCAGTGTTTTCAAGTAGACCCATATATGTATATATATATATATATATATATATATATATATATATATATATATATATATATATATATATATATATATATATATATATATATATATATATGTGTGTGTGTGTGTGTGTGTGTGTGTGTGTACACATATACATGCCTATATATGGGGTATATTAAGACATCAGGTCCACAATGTCAAAACTCCTTCCTGCACAGCTGCACTGTTCTGCCTTGCTACAAAACAGACAGGTGCTACATATAGGCACAGCCTAACATTAGGGGGGTATGTGTAGGGCCAGATTGCAGGTAACCCTATTACACACCTATGGCATTTCAGCATGCTGCAATACAGGTTAACCTGAATGCCCTGCAAGTGGTGGGCTGTTGTGGAACCCATGTGTCCATCATTATGGCATTACTTCCACCACCAGCTATTAGCCACAGTAATAGACATCCCTTCTATTACATACCACACACTATATTGGTATACATCTTGTCAGCTGGTGCTGCTCTACACAGTTGGTGGGTATGGCCCAGTACCCACATGGACAGACTCTATTGTCCTTAGCAGTTGTTCAGCTGAACATCATTACAACAGCAACACCTGATGGCACTTATAAATCATTCCACATCATCTATCCCATTATTATGGACCAAGTACTATAGTCAATTCCATGCATATATACTTCACATACCTGTTGTAGGAATGAGATCTGTTCCTGATAGTGTCCTTGTAAGGATCTTTTTTTGTTCTCCTTTGGCTTGGCCTTTAGCCTGCTTTCTTTCTTTCTTAGTTTGTTTGTTTTTGTTTGTTAACCTTTCAATTTCACTTTATTTCACTCTTTCTCTCTCTCTCTATTAAATGGATTGAGCTGTTTTGAATAGATTGCAGCATGTTTTTTGTAGGTGATACACATGATCAGGTGATGGCCTCTGCACCAATCAGTGTCCTCCACTTGCTACTTGCATGCAGCATGCTGTGTAGTACTTCCAATTACCACTGTCATGGCAACCCACTACTATAAATCCCTACATCATGTGGGCATGGTCCCATTACCTTTCCTGCATGGTGGACATCCTTCCTGTGTGTGGGCAGCAGTGTCACAGACAGCAGGTAGCAATACCTCTTACAAGAGAACTTGCATACTCAGGCCAGCTACATAATTATATGAGGTTCTAGAACTACAGACAGAGTGTGAGTAGTGTTGTTGTATGCATTGTATAGCACCAGTGTTACAGGGTTTGTGTGTACATACTAGTTTAACATGGAATGCAGTCTGTCTGCATAGTTCTCAACTGTGGGCCTATCCACTTGATGGCCAGTGGTGTGCCTGTTATGTTTTGTCTGTCCACCACACAGCTCTTGTGTCAGATATATGACTGGCAGTGTGTGTGTTGAGTTTACAGCTTACTATCCGGACATTCTGGCAAACTCTGTACAGTTGTTGGGTGCAATTATGCATACTGCTTTCTATCTTGACATTCTGACAAATTCCATACAGTTGTGGGGTATGGTTATGCATTCAGCTTACTACCACTCCCAGGATTCGAAACCTTGCTGTGTGTGCTAAAAATATTACAGTTAACATCACAGTACAGTGTGCTATCTGGGAATTGGTGGGAAGCTTTCCAATATTTTCAGTGTAAGTCTCCCTCAGTTGGACAATATGACCTCTTGGATTTCCAACCTTGCTATACAGACCTTCCTACACATTTTATCTGCTTACCACGTGTGGGTAGCACTGCTTAATACAATAATACTGTTTAGAGAATGCAACACTACATTCACATATGATAGCAGAGTAAACACAAGCACTCCGGGGTTAAACCTTTATTCCCAGGATATTACACTTTTATTTAGATACAACCTATATGACATTCTTCCTGCCATATTGCCTAGTTTATTCAGTACATCCCGTACACAATACATTTTTATAGTGGTACAACACTTTCTAAGACTTTTATAATTATTTGTTATGACAGTACATGCAAGATCATTAGTAACCTGCCTCACAATGCAGCCTTTGCAGCCTAGAAGCATGGGTTTGTTGGTTTGCAGCCCGCTCATCTGCAGCTGTCAGAGAAATACAGTGATATTTAGCGATACCTATCCATAGTACACACAAGCTAGGCAATTATTAACTAGTTAGTAGAATGAGTACTTACTCACTGCTGGGGCATCAGCCATCTGCCTAGATTCTTGGATCCACTTATCCAATAGATCCCTTTTATGCCACTTCCGGTCAGCATGGTGATCACCAGTTCGGGGGATACCAGTGGAACTAGTGAGGTCATGGGCGAGACTGTCCCAGGCCTCTGCCTTATATTGAGAGCCCTGGTACTGGCCCTGCAGTAGTCTCTCTTCATGGTGTTTTACCAGGAGCCATACCATGACTTTAGACTCTTGGATGCCCCAGCGCTGCACTTGGAATCGAGAGCCTTCCCCAACACCAGCCATTCTGCCTAGAGGAGGAAGCTGCAACCAGTTATAGAAAGTATTCCCACCTGTGGGGTTTAAATACATCCAATTTCCCTCACTTTTCCGTGATTGGGTGGTTTTTAAAAAGCTAAGCTATGGGCAAACCTGCTTACCCAAGGCTGACATTGTTTAAAGGAGTATACCAATGGGCAGATTGAATTGGCTGGCCTACACATTGCTTACCCCTACTAAGCTGGGCTGTGCAACCCTTAGCATTGCTTAATATTTAATTTGCATTATATTTGCTTCTTGGCATTGATTTATTATTTATTACATGTTATATATCTGTGTCTGGTATCCATGATTTATGTGTATGTACACTGTATGGGGTCTTGGGGACTTGAACACTTTATTACAATGACACCTCACATCTGGCCTTACTGCAGTACTCCGGGTCACATATTTATGTTATGTAGCGGATTATACAACATAAGACCGTATATAGATTGCTTTCACATGTTCAGTTTGATTTTCCTATAGTGAGTATTTGTTTGGTGAAACCTCAATCTTATGTACTGCTTTGATGGCTTAGTGGTTAACTACTGTAACTATAGTGTACAGGGTCCTGAGTTCATGACCTGCAAAGGCTGGTTATTTTTTTCTGGCCAGAACAGCAGCTGATGCATGCAGAGTGATTAAGGCACTTTTAAGAAGTTGTAAGTGGGTTTGCGTGGGTTTGCGTGAAGGTAAGCAATGCTAATCTCTGGTTAAATATACTTACAGAGTGTTAGCTTCAATACTGCTTAACCTGTGTGCTCATTGCTTATCCCTGCACAAACAAGCTTAAACTCGCTTACTACTGCTTAAATATGGTTACTCCTGCTGACCTTCACACTAATTTATACAGTAATGTCTAATGGTTGTTAGGAAGGTGGTGGATTTGTAAACTGTATGGATTTATCATTCATTACACGTTTTACCTTCCATTTGTATCCCTGATTCCTGTGTACATATTCTGTATGGGGCACTTGTGATTATCTGTGGACTTTACAACATTATGACAATGACAACTCACATCTGCATTTAATGCTGTACTCCAGTTCACAAATATATGTTATGTCATAGGTTATGCAACAAAATTAACTGATCATGAAGTGATTTGACATGGAAAATGGATTGTACTAGAGCGGGACTTGAAACAGGAATGACTGCTCATAAGGTGAACGCTCTGCCCACCACAGTATTGCTATACTGCTTCATTTGCATATATCTTGTTTTTTATCCTTTTCTGCTGTTTTAGCTGCATTAACCATAGCTAAGCGATGGGCAAACCCATGTGCCTACGGTTAAATTTAATCTGTTTTATAAAAAAAAGAAAACAATCTTTATATTTAATTTTTTAACTATTGCTCTTGTAAACTTGAGGGGATGTTGCTGGGGGTATGCGAACACCTATGAGTGGTCTTGCTCATTCTTAATCATACTCTGCTGGTCTTCATTGCAGGGGCATGCATATTTTGAGAGCTCTGCTCTCAGACACGCCCCCTGCACTCTTACACACTCCATGTAAGATTAAGAGCTCAGGCAGCACGCCTTCATTAATATACATGGCGTGCTGCCATCATGCTCCTGAATGGCTGCTTTTGTGCAGGACTAAGCTAGTCCTGCATGAAAGGTTAGGGAATCTGAGGATTGGTGAGATTTACAAAACAATATAGAGTAATGAAATATAACAGTGCAAAGTGTAAAAGAATGAACGAAAAATATTAATGCTACAATTTTAAAACAGCAAGGAAATATTATGTATTTTTGTGATAATACCTTATAACACTGAAATGATGGAGCTAAAATTATACTAAGTTGCAAAAAAAAAAACAATGAGGTGTATAAAATGTAAAGAAAAAATCGAAGGAGTATTCATTACAATATGTAAATTATATGAAAAATAACTGAGATTCAAGTTGTTAGACTTTGAGAAGGAACAGCAGGAGGTGAAATGATAATGGTTAGAAAAGAGAAAATAATGAAAACAATGCAAGAAAGATAAGTGGTAAAATACTTAGGGAAAAGGAAAAACTGTAAATTACAGACAGTGAGTCTTACAGGTAGGAGAAGCGGAGAATAAAGGATGGTAGAGTGTATGAGGATGTCTTGTTGGCAAAAAGGGAAAGAAGCGAAAAGACCAGATGAGATGAGGAAATGTGACATCAGATTCACATGATATATATGTCCTTTGATTTTGCTGGAAGTAGTAGTTTGTGAGTTCTAACTTTTAGGATAGATTAAGATAGCATACAAAAAAGGGCCTGTCTCAAATGAAAATTACTTGATTTCACCATCAAAAGCTATGATCCAAAGTGCAATTCAAATATGCTTCCTACTCAGTATTGTCCACCTAATTACATACAATTACTCATTTTTCTTCTTCTGGCTTTTCCCGGTTAGGGGTCACCACAGCAGATCATCTGTCTGCTCATGATTGGCAGTGGAGCTTTACAGTGTTGAGCTGCCAGCCCAGTGCCCGACCTTCCACAGAAGGCACACACTCACACCTAGGGCCAATTTAGAATGTCCAATCCACCTAGAGCATGTCTTTGAGATGTGGGAAGAAACTGGAGCACCCAGAGGGAACCCACATGACCACAGGGAGGACATGCAGACTCCACACAGATGGCACCCAAGCTGAGAATCAAACCAGAGAACCTCTTGCTGTGAAGTAGCAATGCTAACTGCTGCACCACCATGGCCACCCACATACAATTACTTATTGCTATCCAATATCACAAAACTAACCTACACGCAAATTACCCAAGAATTCTCAACAAAAAACTCACAGCACAAAAACTCTAAACCTGTATAATATTACCACCCACCACTTCTTCAGACTACAGTCCCTTCATTCCAACCCTGCCTGTTTCTCCATAACCAAAAGCAAAGCTGAACTCTCACACTACTTCTTCCATAACCAACAAAGAAATACAGCTTTCATAACATATAGGGACATTCCTCCAACTTACAATTATGCCACATGAACCTTTGATGTATCCACAACAACACATCTGAACTTCATTTACAGTTATCTCTTAACTCTCCAAACATATTCACCTTAACTGAAACCTGGCTAAAACCCAGTATAACAGACGAAGAAATCTTTCCACCAGGCAACAATAAGAGTAGATACAAAAAAGGCAGTTGGAATCACAATTATATACTCAAATGCTGTACACAGTACTCCATACCCACACAAAATGCCATATTTTGACAAAGCTGAAATATTAATCCATAAGAGTCTATGTATCATCCCCATGTATATCCCACCACATAATCTTTCAAATAATCAAGGATATTCTTTCCAGGGTCATCCAAAATCTTACTTGAGATCCTCATCCTGGGAGATTTAAATACATACTGGACCTGCCCTGATCAAATTCTTACAACCACTGCTTTAAATATTTTTGGCTTTACTCAACTTGCAATAATCCCCAGCCAGTATAACAAACATACTAAAAAGGCACAGTTATTCACAGGATCCTAAGAAAAAATCCAGATAAAATTCAGAAGAAAAGTACTCTGTCAAGCATGCTTAGTGACCATCATCCAACTTTTGTCATTTGGCAAAATCAACAATTCAACCTAATTTGCAAACTTTTTAACTTTGACCAAAAATACTTTGATGGTTATACTTCATGTAAGTAAATAGAACATTCTTCATTCATTACCACTAGATATATCAACACTTTTACTAAAATGTTTCTCAACATTGTCAGCAAATTTCCCCATTAGAAGAAAAAAGGTAACTGCAATACCTGCCTCCACACTAACTTACCCCACTATACAATATATAAATAAAAAGATAAAACACATGGAAATGTTGGCAAGCACACAATATACAAAACACAAGAAAATTACCTAACCTATAGACAGCTAATAAACCATTCAAAATCACTAATAATTTAAGGTAAAAAATATTTCCATAACCCACAAGAATTCAGCTAAATAATCAAATACTTTTTGGTCCTCTATTGATAAATTTCTTAAACCAGTAATGTAGTGTATCAACTCCACACCAATAAGAACATAGTAAACAAATGTAACCTTCATTTTATAAACTCTGTACAATCCCCTGTCAATACCCTATATCAATAACCTCCAAAATTCACACTCCCAACTATTTAACTCCAGGGCTATTTTATATCTTAAAGCAGTCCCTGCTTCAACTATTTAAAACATTCCAGAAATTAAAGCCCACAACACTATCCAGAGGCAATGTCCCAATGGAATACTTAAAAATAGTTGTATATGATATAGTCTACCCCATTTCCATTCTTATAAACAGATCAATAAGAGAATTGAATGTCCCCACTCTCTGGATACACCCCCATATTATTGTAACTCATCTTAAAATGGGCAGTTACACAGAACTAACAAGCTACAGATCCATTGCTATCATCCCTTCCATATCCAAAATACCCCCAAAATGTGTCCTTTCCCAACATTTCTAGTAATTAACTAATAACAATCTTTTATTTCCCACCCAATATGGTTTCTGCCCTGGCCACAGTGTCACTTCTGACATATTATTTTCCTGACCACAATTCATCCCCAATAAATAAATGAATAAATGAATAAATAAATAGAAAGAAAAGAAAAGAAAACAAACTGGCATATTCTGCCTACTTTGATATATCTAAAGCTTTTGATACAGTCTCTCTCACTCTACTCCTGCATGAATTCTCATTTCTGGGGCTTTGCTATAGCTACATAACTTAATTTAATAATTATTTACAACAGTGATCTCACACTGCTAATTTGCAATCTTCCTTTTCCTATGTTATGTTCTTGTCCTCTGTTCTACCAATAACCATTGGTGTTTTACAAGGATTTATTTTTGGTCCTCTGCCATGCAATATAGTCATCAATGACCTAAGCAAAGCAGGCCACACTCAACTCTAGTTCAATACTCTGATGCTATATTATAATCTGCTTTAAAAGCTCTTTTGTGTGACCTACAAGCAGTCACCCAACAGTCATATATTTCCATTGAAGCCCACTTTGAATCTTCTCACTCTAGCCGAACCCTAAAAAAAATAATGAAAAATAATTCTATTCACCGCAGACCCACAAACAGTAAAAAAGCAACTCCTATCCATTCTATATTTCAATAATACAAGAATAGAGGTATTCCTTCATACCAAACTACTTGGATAAATTATAGGGTGATATTTGAAGTCTCAGGTTTTGCACTTGCATAGCAGTTATAAAAGACGAGCACTGTTATACTTATATACAAATTAAGCCAATATAAAGTAAATGGGAAGGCATTATAAGAATCATGTCCACTTATGGCAAAAACATAAAGTAAATTCTTAATCATTAAATATGTGCAAAGGACTACATAAAAGCCTTAAGCTTCAAGTGATTTCATAGAAACTTGGACAATGAGGATGAAATCAGCTATGTGCACTGATGCTTGAAAGACTTAAGGCAAGCAGCAGGCAGTGCAGCTTTTCTATTTAATATTTAACACATATAAAGGGGTTTAATCATTTTTATATAGGGGAAAACCTTATCTGGACACTGTGATTGTTTTCTTAAAAGTATATAAAGGGGAAAATAGCAATGACTGAAAAAGGGAAGGTGTAACAAAAAGGGGAAAACAGAAGGAAAACATCAAGAGGGTTGTTCTGGTGGAGTTGAGAGAGGTTGGGTAATATGTTTTGTCAAGGGACAAAACCCCCCTCTAATATTTTATATAAGAATGTAGCATGGGTGGGACATATGTAAGAGGGAGTAAAACAGAGTATTAGGGAAGTGGGTGAAGAGGAGTCCAGCCCAGCAACACTCCCTGGTTCACCAGAATGTAAACACTTAACAGAGAGTAAGACAGAGTATTATGGAAGTGGGTGAAGGAGTCCAGCCCAACAACAGTCCCTGGTTCACCAGAATGCAAACATTTAAGAGAGTAGGACAGAGTATTAGGGAAGTGTGTGAAGAGGAGTTCAGCCCAACAACAGTCCCTGGTTCACCAGAATGCAAACATTTAACAGGGAGTAGAACAGACTATTAGGGAAGTGGGTAAAGAGGAGTCCAGCCCAACAACAGTCCCTGGTTCACCAGAATGCAAACATTTAACAGGGAGTAAGACAGAGTATTAGGGAAGTGGGTGAAGAGGAGTTCAACCCAACAACAGTCCCTGGTTCACCAGAATGCAAACATTTAACAGGGAGTAAGACAGAGTATTAGGGAAGTGGGTGAAGAGGAGTTCAACCCAACAACAGTCCATGGTTCACCAGAATGCAAACATTTAAGAGGGAGTAGGACAGAGTATTAGGGAAGTGGGTGAAGAGGAGTCCAGCCCAGCAACACTCCCTGGTTCACCATAATGCAAACATTTAACAGGGATAAAACAGACTATTAGGGAAGTGGGTGAAGAGGAGTCCAGCCCAACAACACTCCCTGATTCACCAGAATGCAAACATTTAAGAGGGAGTAAGACAGAGTATTAGGGAAGTAGGCAAAGAGGAGTCCAGCCCAACAACAGTCCCTGGTTCACCAGAATGCAAGCATTTAAGAGGGAGTAGGACAGAGTATTAGAGGAAGTGGGTGAAGAGGAGTCCAGCCCAGCAACACTCCCTGGTTCACCATAATGAAAACATTTAACAGGGATAAGACAGAGTATTAGGGAAGTGGGTGAAGAGGAGTCCAGCCCAACAACATTCCCTGATTCACCAGAATGCAAACATTTAAGAGGGAGTAAGACAGAGTATTAGGGAAGTGGGCAAAGAGGAATCTAGCCCAACAACAGTCCCTGGTTCACCAAAATGCAAACATTTAGCAGCCTGATGGTGTTGCAGTGGAGGACCATGATACTGAATGGGCAGTGGTCTGTGATGGCATAGTGGTAGTTGGGCAGTGAGTCTTCTATCCACTGAAGTGAATCTTGGACTGGCTGAAGGCATCTGTCCACTTCCTGTTCCATAGCATTATCAACCAAGTCACAAACCCCACATTCAGTGAGGTCTGCCAAGGCTGCCGCATGCCAGGGTGCCTACAAGAACAGTGCCACTGCCCAGATGCTATCAGAACATCTCTGGACCGGCAGAGGATGAAATTCTCTATCCTGGAAGGCACACAGTTTTGAGCTGCTTTTTTGGATTTTAGACCTGTAGAAAAATGAGCAAAAATGGGAGAGAAAGAAAATAAAGAAAGATAACCAAATGCATAATTAAAATAATGAAAAAAAGAGAAGAAGACTAAGAAGAAATATAGACAATAAATTCATAGATAAATGTTACACATTATTCCATTCTTTATTAACATGTGATATTTTATTATATTATTACATTTTTATTTTTATTAAGTCTTTATGGAACTAAATCAAAACAATGTGGGAAGTACTTATGCATACTTAGGAATGAGTGGTAGTTTTTACATTTGTAGTCCACCGATCAATAATGAGATATACTGGCTGAAAATAAGAAATGATAATATGTGGATTTGGTTGCATACTGAAAGCACTTTAGTCCTTCTATTAACTTGTATATAAATGCTTTCATAGTTATATACATTAACAACATTATTTAAAGACAGAAAATAAATGCTTTCACAGTTATATACATTAACAAAATCATTTAAAGACAGAAAATAAATGCTTTCACAGTTATATACATTAACAAAATCATTTAAAGACAAAATAAATGCTTTCACAGTTATATACATTAACAAAATCATTTAAAGACAGAAAATAAATGCTTTCACAGTTGTATACATTAACAAAATCATTTAAAGACAGAAAATAAATGCTTTCACAGTTATATACATTAACAAAATCATTTAAAGACAGAAAATAAATGCTTTCACAGTTATATACATTAACAAAATCATTTAAAGACAGAAAATAAATGCTTTCACAGTTATATACATTAACAAAATAATTTAGACAGAAATTAATGCTTTCACAGTTATATACATTAACAAAATCATTTAAAGACAGAAAAGAAATGCTTTCACAGTTATATACATTAACAAAATCATTTAAAGACAGAAAATAAATGCTTTCACAGTTATATACATTAACAAAATCATTTAAAGACAGAAAATAAATGCTTTCACAGTTATATACATTAACAAAATCATTTAAAGACAGAAAATAAATGCTTTCACAACTATATACATTAACAAAATAATTTAGACAGAAAATAAATGCTTTCACAGTTATATACATTAACACAATCATTTAAAGACAGAAAATAAATGCTTTCACAGTTATATACATTAACAAAATCATTTAGACAGAAAATAAATGCTTTCACAGTTATATACATTAACAAAATCATTTAAAGACAGAAAATAAATGTTTTCACAGTTATATACATTAACAAAATCATTTAAAGACAGAAAATAAATGCTTTCACAGTTATATACATTAACAAAATCATTTAAAGACAGAAAATAAATGCTTTCACAGTTATATACATTAACAAAATCATTTATACAGAAAATAAATGCTTTCACAGTTATATACATTAACAAAATCATTTAGACAGAAAATAAATGCTTTCACAGTTATATACATTAACGAAATCATTTAAAGACAGAAAATAAATGCTTTCACAGTTATATATATTAACAAAAATCATTTAAAGACAGAAAATAAATGCTTTCACAGTTATATATATTAACATCATTTAGACAGAAAATGGCATTTATTACTGAACATTTCTAGTTTTTTAAAGGTAAGGTTTTTAGTCACACTTCAGCACCTTCAGTCAGTTTGTCCACTCTCCAATGTCATTGACTGGTGATCTCTCCGACTACAGAGAGGATATATAACAACATAGTTGTTTACTTGTCTATTACTTTTTCCCTTAATATTTCTGATATGACTACTGGTACTAATATGCAAGACACTGCAGTTAATGTTTAACTTGCTTTGTGCTTTGTCATACTGTGCTAATATTTCTTTTGAAACAAGTTCAAACAGTGAGAGGACATCTTCCTTCAAATTCTTGCACTTTCATATGTATGCACAGCTTGTCTGTTTGGGGATGAGTGTTGTCGTCTGGAATCTTACAGTACACTTTCAGTCTATGTTCTACTTTAAACTATTATGGTTTGCATATTTAAGTTGCGATTTTAAGTAACACATTCCCCAGGATTCACGAATCCTCCCTGTAAGACTGAAGTAGTCTTACACGGAAACGCCAGTCTAAGAGTAAGACGGCAGCATGCCATGCATATTAATGAGGGCACGCTGCCTCAACTCAAAGGCTAACACGGAGCATGCACGAGTGCAGGGGGTGTGTCGGACTGCCGAGCAGTTCAAAAACCCATGCACAAAAAACAAAACACAAGTTGCAACCACAACCACAAAAACAATATCTTCAATGCAGCTCCGGTACAGTTAAGGCTGTCTTGTATACCCATGGACCTGACTGGTCCTATAATAATCCAATGTAAATGACTGAATACTGAAAAATGAATTTATTATAAAGAACACAAAATAACACAAAATAATAAATTATGGAACATAAATAGAATTAAAAGGTAACTGATTAAGCGCTTTCATCTCCATGCGGAGAATTCTTCAGAATCTAGTTACCTTCCAAAAAATCCATCTTTTGTATGTACAACATTTGTAAGCCATTGGCTAAACAGAATAACATCATTAATTATATAATTGTGTTGTTAAAGGGCTAGCCTACATTGAAATCCATTGAAAGTACTAAAATACACACTCAGGTAACAATGAATCAGAATAACAATGTAACTTATACTATTAATAGAAGTATTACAAGTGGTATAAGTAAGTGAACATAATATACCTATACCCAGTACCAGAACAACGGAACTAAAATCCGACCATCATATATAATATTTTATGTAAATAAAAATAAAAATATAAATACAAATGTAAATAATGCATATGTTACGTATAATTAAATCTAACTGCAATA
Organism: Protopterus annectens; assembly: GCF_019279795.1. Classification (NCBI taxonomy): domain Eukaryota; kingdom Metazoa; phylum Chordata; order Ceratodontiformes; family Protopteridae; genus Protopterus; species Protopterus annectens. Next base: position 472,894,504 of record NC_056742.1, read on the forward strand.
TGAGACATATTAGAAAAATACATAGAAAAATATTGTTCAAAGAAACTAAAGGTGACATATGTAAATATATAATGTCTGGGAAAAAAATATAAATCTATAAACATATATAAAAAAAAATATTAAAATGTTTTAAAAAAAAGTAAAAAATTTTTTTTTTGAGAAATATGTTGATTTAAAACATAGTTTATATTGTAATATAATAATATATACTAGATACCATATAGAAAAAAATATATATAAAAAATGTAGAATCAATATTCATGTATTTGTATATTTATAAAAATATAATAAAATAAATTAAAATTGGTATAATTTAATGTAATATTCACATTGAGAATATTAAGAATATTGATAAGATTCATATTGGATGTGTATTAATATTGTTCTAGTGATAAAAATATTAAATATATAAGAAAATATATAAGATTACATTAAGATCATATATGTATAAACTAAAATTGAATAAATAATTAATTAATTAATTAATTAATTAATTAAAAACTTCCTGTATTGCTGTTAGTTTTATGTTTCTTAGGGTCCATTGCCAATAGTTTTAGTGCCGGAGTAATAGAAATATGATCATTGAGCCCCTTACCACTACATGCATCTAATCTTAGTTGGGAAATGTCAATTGACATGAGTGAGTCCACTCAAATGTGTACATACCCAACACTACACTCCCCCACATTCTAAACCCCAGTACAATTATAAAATGTAAAACTTTTATTTATTTTTTTATTATTCCCGATATAGCTGCCTGTATTTGCGTGTGTTTGCGCGGGTTTGCCCATTGCTTAGCTACAGTTAGCAGTCAAGACATCGAAGAGGATAATAAGAAACTTATATGCAAATTAAGCAAAATAGTAATAGCGTAGTGGTCGAACCTTCGCCCAAAGAGGAGGCATTCCTGGTTCGAGTCTCACCACTCCCCTTTTTATTTTCTGCTGGAAATCTGTATATAAAAAGAATTCCTGACATTTATCATTGAAATTTCAGTAAAAAGCAATGAAATGGCCTATGTAGTAGTGAACAAATTATATATATATATATATATATATATATATATATATATATATATATATAAAAGAAAGTGAAATGGTTATGCATACTGATGAATGCATAAGTAATGTATCTTAAGCAATGTGAAGCACTGCTAAGCAAAGTTTACCAGTATTAAGCACATTTCAGTATAATTGCTCATAGCTGAGCACTGCTTTAACTAGCGCAATAGCTTTGCATGGAGCTGCGCATTGCACCAACTAGTGCAAAACAGAACATGTTTGCGTGTAGCTGCGCACCATGCTAACTAGCACAACGCCGGGCAACGTCGAGCCACTCGTCATGAATAATCTTGATGATTGGATGGGAGATTGGAAATACACCCCAGGAATCACCTCTGTGGCTCTGCTTGACAGGGGCACATGAAATTAAATTACTTGGGTGTCAAAGGCCAGGGTACCATCTGGCTAGGCTTCTATAGGCCTTAGGGCCAATAGTCTATTACCTACCTATGAACCAATACACACCCACATGTACTTGTTGCAATAATTGCTATGCGAGGTTGACTGAGTGTAATGGTGAATGTGTTGGTGAATGTGTCACAGTTGTGTATATGTGGGATAGCTTAGTGGGAAACTGTTTCTGTCATGGTAGTTTGTGTCCTAGCTCTGATCTCAGCAAAAGATGTGTATGCTATTGCTAGGCAGAAAAACAGTACGGCATACGGTCTGACATAGTCCCTTGGTGTTAACTGGGGTGTGCCATTGGAGGCTAAAGCAGTACATGTATGCTTATTGATTGGTACTGCTGGTGAATCCAAATCCTGTATGAACTGTAGTACTACCTGAAGCTGTAGGCCTAAACAGCACAGTATGGTGTATGTCCACATTGCTTGGAACCACTGTTTTGTGTGTTCCCTGTAGTCCTCACAGATTACATACCTCAGGCATAAGGTTTTGTAAGTACTGATACACAGCACTGTATGGTACACACGTAAAGCTCATCTGGATTGCCATACCTCTGTGTCCTGTATGTATGTCTGATGTGTGTGTGGGTATGCCTGTAACATGCCCTCAGTCATATGTGTGTTACAGGATATAAATGCATATGCAGCAACATGTATAGTCTAGTACAGCAGTATGCCACCTATATTCACGAATGTGCACATATTTTAGGCAGGGGTTTGCCATCAACAACTAGTGTGGTATACTGGTAATACTGTAACTGGACTTTACAATCATTGCAATGGATGACATATTTCTTTATACATTAGCTTGTTATATACCTCCTGTGGCTAGGTGGTGCATTGTGTTGCATACAGTGTGCCATGTACTGTTGTATAGTCTTACATAGTAGTTTCTCTTTGTTGCTGTGCAGAACATGGTTTAATATATAGACCATGCCAGGCACTGTCAGGCAGTTGTGGGTTGAGCACTGATATGTGGTATTGAAAGTGTGTATCCTCTGACAGACAATAGGTTGCTATTTATGGCAGTTCAGTGATATCTGTATTGTAGACTGTTAAGTGTGCCACATGACTTGCTCACACATATTGTTTCATTGTCTTCCAGGGTCATGGCCCACCATCGCAACCCAACCTATAGTCCTGTTGAGGATGAAATCATAACGACCAGTCTGGTTCAGCACTACACCCTGCTATTCCCCTGAACCAGCCAGGACCAGCATGAGCGGACTGCACTGTGGCAGGATATTGTCTGTAGGGTAAATGACATAGGCATGCATAACCGGACATATGAGCAGGTACGCCATCACTGCAGTGATTTACTTAGACATGTCCAGTAGCGTGCGTCTGATGTCCGTAGACAACAGCTTGCCACAGGTGGTGGGGTTACCATCCATCCCCCCCTCACCAGAGTGGAGGAGCTGCTCTTGAGCCTGGTGGCTCCTGGCCAACAACAACAACAGCAGACATGTATCATCATGGAGGCCGGAGCCCCCCAGCAAGTTCACATGGAGCATGCAGGTAACATGGCATATCTGTAGACTACTGTTACCTCTATTGGTAGATCATGCATATGTGAGATGTGTACTGTGTAGTTAGAAGATGTGGAGCCTGGTGTTGTGCAATACTGATAATTTGGAACATGATCTGTAGGCCTGTGACCATCAATCATTGTACTACTGTAAGATTGCAAACCCACAGTAGCAATACCACAGTTGTTGCCACTGACAAACTGTCTCATATCCTTGTAGGTCCCTCTGGTGTGACAGCAAGGCAGCAGACCCATGCTGGTGAGTGTGTTCTACTTTTAATATTGCAAATAAGATGTGCATGTCATAGGTGAGGTGTAGGCCATGTACACATGTAACACACCTACACATAATGTATGCTGTGCATGTTTGCTGTGAGACTATGCACATCTCAGTAATGTGAGTAGCTGCCTCAAACACATGCAATACACAGAGCATCCCAAACAATTGTGGCTACACTGTAGTGGACATTGGATAGGCAGAGTCTATACACATGCACGCAACACACACAACTTTGTCATATGCAGTACATGTTAATATGCTACACATGGCGTATTCAGACACCCGCTGTAAGGTCACACTCCAGTATCCCAAATGTCATCCACACAGCAGACATAATATACCTGAGGGGTAGAGGCCTATCATGGGGCGGTGCGACACTCTTCAACACACAACAGATTCCTGTTAGGCAATGCTCCCTATTGGGCACCTTACAAACCCATGTAACAACTGGCTATGAAATGGTGAATGTAGCCATGGTACTGCAGTTCAGGTACAGCATGATAGGTGCCGGTCTGGCACACATTAGTATCCATGAGTGACCAAATGATGCTGCATGAAGATGGCTCATGGTACTACACCCCATCCAGTTACAGTAACCACAGTACTACACATAGCATTCATTGCTATACACCTCAATGTTGTGTGTGTGCAAACATATGCACCTATACACAATATGCATAGCAATCACCATTTGCACAAAGTGACACATATATGTCTTGTAATGCTATTGAGTGTATAGGTCACAGGACACACATTGGGTATGTGTAATGTTGCAGTTGTGTTGTAACATGCCATGTCATGGCTGGCACTGGCATGTTCGCAATATGTTCTACACTCACCATAACTACTGTACAATGGCAATGTTGAGCAATGGTATTCCATCAGATATACACACACCACTCATCCTTTGTGTATACATAGCATGCATGAGCTAAACCTGTGTTCACAATTATCTGCTAAAGACACCGTTGCTCTAATCAGTAATGGATATCTATGTGACACACAGATAAACATCCAACCATGGTATGTATACCTGTGAGTGATAGTGCACAGCACATTGAAGAGCTTGTAATACTTGCACAGCAATGTTGTGTCCATGTACACATTGCGTTCCAGGGTGAGGCCAATCACTGAACAACAACACACATGCATCAAAGCCATGTATACTGTTATTAGCAAGGACTGTCTACACTCACACTGCATGCTGTTGAGCAACACACGTCCTGCATGCTGACACATGTGATATGACTGTTTGGCTTGTGATACTGTACCTCACCATCAACCGCTATTGAGTATGTTCTGGATTGCTGGTGGTGTGTGTGTGTGTGTGTGTGTGTGTGTGTGTGTGTGTGTGTGTGTGTGTGTGTCTGCTTTAGTGAGGAGTGTATTTGTGTGCATGTGTGCATGTGTTCATGTGTGCATTTGTTCATGTGTGCATGTGTGCATGTATGCATGTGTTCTGACATCATGTACAGGTCGTAAAGTGTGTTTCCTGTCTTCCTCTCACAGAGGCTGAGGTTGGGCTGGTTCACTGCAGCAGGGAACCTGATGTCACTGACACAAATAGTGATAATGAGGATAGGTGTGTTGAGGCACAGGCATGTTTGCCAGGGTCTGTCGTTGAGCCACCAATCGACAGTACACAGGTGTCCACCCCATCCATGCACACAGTCTTACTGCCAATACATCCATCATCACCAATGCCCTTAGCTGAGGGACAGTGTACAGTCAGCAATGGCCAGGACAGTGTGGTATCTATGGCACATGCATCCGGAGACAGCAGCCATACACAGAGGTCTGGAACGGTACCACACAGGCAGATGTCATGGGGTTCTCATCGGAGCACTGCTGGTCATCATGCCCTGGCAGACATGCCACAGGTCTTACAACCTCACGCATGTTCCAGGCTGTCATGGAGGCACAGGCATGTATGGAACAGTACACCAGACAGGGACTAAGGGCACCAAGGACACATAGCACCACTTTAAATGACAGTATCCATGACCTAGCAGGTGCCATCTGTAATTACACTGAGGTCACTGATAGACGTTGGGGTGAGACATTAGATGTCCTCCGCAATGTCATGTCCATGTGTCAGGACAATGCATGACAGTTTAGATGTCGATGTGGATGTATGCCAGCAACATCAGCAGCTGGCAGTCACCACAGACATCCCTCAAGTCACAGCCACTCCCGTAGTGCCAGTACCAGTCCCAGCAATGTTGGGGGTGGGCTGTCCATAGACCATCCTAGAAGACCACGTGCATGTGGCTCTGGCCAGTCTCAGCAGGGACCTGGGTCCAGTGAACATATGTCTACCTCTGAGGATAATACCCAGTCTGGCTTAGTACCTGATACTGTCAGTAGCACCCCTGCCAGGCACAGGTACCATATCAGTGGCCAGAGATGGTGATCTGTAAAGCCTGGCAGATACAGTCTGTGGCTGTCCCACAAATCCCTGTATATGGCAGCCACATGGTGGAACTGTGTGCATGCAGACACACCACACACATAAACCAGACATCTAGGGCTAACACATACCTGCACACATTACATCAACATTGGCCCATACCAGTGCTCTTGGCCCTCTCACACGCACACACACACACACACACACACACACACACACACACACACACACACACACACATCTTGATTGTATGGCTCAATGTAGGCCTCTGGCAAACCAACAACACACCCTGTGCATATGATGAAACCTGTGCCACCTCCTGTCATCTGTAACATTGATGCAGGAACAGGCTAACATGGTGCTGATGCCCAGGGTGACTTTATAGCAGTATAGCAATGTTAGCATGTTGTCAGCAGTAACGTGTAATGATATCCTTGAAGGTGTAGCTGAGCAGGCACAATGCAGTAAAGCTATGATTGTCAATGTAGTATTGTTTACACCAGTGTCAATTCCAATAGTGTATTGTCACCCACGTGCCACTTGGCTGATGTGTGTAGTATTGGTGGCATGTGTTAGAGAGTGGACAGTATGTGTGGGATGTGTGCAGCACAGATTTGCAGGTGTACATTTGTGAACATGGTGGAGGTGCACTGTTTGCATGTACATGCATAGTGGACACATAGGCAGGGTGACATACCCTGTATTACACAGTGTTAACACTCAATAGTTTCTATTGGTGGCCAGTATGCATTGTACTACACACATTTTGGAACTTGGGTACACATGTGTGTATGACATGATTTGACACTGTGCTGTGGGTGATACTGTTACTATCTGTCATTGGTTTGCATTCTGGTAGTATACATAACTTCAACAGCCTGACCATAAACAATCGTTAGATGATGTCTTGACAACTGACACACAGATGTAGGACACACAGTAACATTTGGATCCTTCAGGTACTATACTATGCCAGTAACCAGTGGTATTCACCTGCACCGATTCCTGGGACCACTCCTGTTTGGCATATAGCTCTCTTAAATACAAGCAAACACAGTAGGGATATGTCCGTCCATGTCTGGAAATGCATACTGTGGCCTATATTGTATTCTCCAGATGACACACACATCCTCCACAGGGGTATCATACAGACAGATACCTGTTGTCAAACCTATGCTGTAAAGGTATAAGCCAACTAAAGCATAGTCATCCACCTGTACAAAACATAGTATCCCCACAGTACCACATAGATAGTAGCCCCCAAAATGTTGAACAGGTACCAATGTGTACATACAGCCAAGTGTTACGTCATCTCTTCTTTGGTAATCACATTTCCAAAGGTATTTTGAAATCCCTCGGTGAATCACATAAGCAATAAGGGGTCTGCATGCATAGCCACAAAGGTTGTTGTACACCTATAATGAATAGCCACCATTGACAGACTTTTCTGCATTTGAACAGGTCTGAAATATACCTCAGGCATAAACCCTCACTCACACTATTCAATAGAAACCATAATGAGTGTGTGTGACACGGATAACCTAGGACAGGGATCACTGCAGTGGCTGGGCTTGTCACAAGCATACAGATGAGACCTAAGGTCTGGAAAGTGGCAGCACACTCTGGCAAAGATGACAGATGTGTTCATGGAGAAAGCAGGTTTCCCACCTATGAAATAATTGAGTTCACATGTACGTATATGTATTTGCCACACAGCTACCTGACATGCAATGCACATACTGTTGTCATTATGATATGTCATACAGTAGTAAAAGCAAAACCCACAACACAGTGACTAACTGTGTCACACACACTCACCAAATACAGGATTCAAACCCCTACCTAACTAGGTTATGACATTAGAGCAGTACACATTAACACGAGGTGCTATACACATTACTGGGAGCTCTCATTTCAACAGGTATATTTGTAGGATGGTGACAGCATCAGGCTTGACAAAGAGGAGTATACCACTTTTAAGGTGTTTCAGTAGTCTTCAAAAAGGTTGCTCCTCTCCAAAGCAACACACACTCACATACAGTTGGCAAGTGCAGGATTCAAACCCCTACTTAACTACTTTAGGATAGTAGAGGAGTACACATTAACACGACACGCTATACACATTACTGGGAAGTCTCTTTTCCACAGGTATATTTGTAGGATGGTGACATCATCAGACTTGACAAAGATAAGTATACCACTTTGAAGGTGTTTTAGTAGTCTCCAAAAAGGTTGCTCCTCTACAAGGAGATACACACACACACACACTCTCATGCAGTTGTCAAGTGCAGGATTCAAACCCCTACCTAACGACTTTATGATACTAGAGCAGTACACATTTACACAACGCGCTATACACATTACTGGGAGCTCTCCTTTCCACAGGTATATTTGTAGGATAGTGACATCATCAGACTAGACAAAGTGGGTTACATTAGGTGACATTAGGTGGGCTATATAGAAGGGATCTCTAAACACTTTGGCAATGTGAACATCAATGGAGAGTTTACTATCTACCTGGGTCCCCAGGGCCATAATTACACTCTCTGTACATACTGGATTACCACCTATGTGGTAATTTGTGTGCACTTTGTTTTATCCAAAGGGGATGACTATGCATTTGTTGGCATTCTGCTTGAGGGCATTGATTTGACACCAGGTATCTGTCTCTGTAAGACCCTACCGGAGGATGTCTGTGTCAGCCGTAGAGTCGACTATGGACCACAGTTAGCAGTCATCTGTAAACTTGTTCAGCCATACTCCTTCCATGCTTGCCTGCACCTCTGAGCAGTATCTACTGAACAGGTGGGGTCCCAGGACCAAGACCTGTGCGATGCCATTTGTGACTGGTTTAGAGTCGGACATGGCACCCGCAACTCTGAACATGTGTGTTTGATCTGTGAGCCAGTTGGCCACCCATCCTGTGACATAGCTGTTAATGTTCAAGCTGGTAAGCTTGTCCATGATGCCAGAGTGGGGAATGGTGTTGAAAGGCCTTAGTGAGGTCCAGGTGGGCTGTGTGGACTACTTTCACCTCCAGCTATGTCCTTGGTAACTGTTTCAAATAAGCCAACTAGGTTTAGGAGGCAGGATCTGCCTTTAACAAAGCCAAGTTGGGTAGAGTCCAGTGTTTGGAGGTCCCCAATGTCTCTGTTTATAGGTTCCATGATAATTTGCTCCATAGCTTTGCAGACCAGGCTGAGTAGGCCTATAGGGCAATGGTTTCCTGGTTCTGTTGTAGCACCCCCTTTGTGGAGCTGGATGACTGTTGCTGTATGCCATTCTTTGGGTACATAGCCTGTGGTAAGGTTGAGTCTGGACAGTGAATGTAGGTGAGGGTGTAGTTCCTTTTGGGGCTGGTGTAAGTTGCAGCCTGGGACACCATCCATTCCCATTGATGATGTGTTCTTAGCTTTGGAGAGGGCTGCTTTTACCTGCATGTCCATGAAGTCTGAGGCTCTGCATTCATCTGGGATGGACACAGGCCCTTTTGGGGGTGATGGGGGGGTTTGCACTGAACTTGTCCCCCAGAATGTGGGCAATATAAGTTGGTTCAGTATATTTTTTGCCATTTTGCAGTAGCTGACAGCATATTTCAGAGTTGCCACCTAAATGTTTGGTATAGCTAACGGAGGCTTTGTGGTTGTTATTCTTACATTCCTTGGCAATTTGCCTTTAGAAACTGGCCTTGGATTATTTTATGAGCGATCATTGTTTCTTCCTAATAATAATCAGTGATGCCTTTCCTTCTGTGAATTTTGCTCTATCATGTGTTCGTTTCCTCCTTCTGTTGTATAACTTATTTATGGGCAACGACCACCAGATTGGTTTCTTATTTTTGGAGGAGTGCATCTTGGTTTTATTTGGGATGTCTCAATCCATGCATCCCTGTAGATGCTCATAGAATGTACTTGTAAATGATTCGGCAGATTGTATAGCATTATCCTATAGCAAGGGGTCTTTGGAACTTTCCACTTTGGTCTTGTGAAGTGTGCAGTTAGCTTTTGAAAATGTCTTCACAGTGGTTTCCTTGACTGGGGGGGGGGGTATGGATGTCCAGTGTGATTACTTTATGATCTGATATTACCAGCGAGGGGTTTATCTATGTTGTGGAACACTGGTACCCCATGTTGGTGATGATCAGGTCCAGTATGTTGTCACCTCTAGTGGGCATGGTGACCAGCTGTTCCAGGACGTTTGAGTTTTTAAACTCTAGGAAACATTGGGCAAAGGACGTTGTACACGAGTAATTCCCCCACTCAATGTTTGGGTAGTTGTAATCTCCTCATATAATGGTGTTTGATAGGACCTTTATATTTTCCACTGTTCTCAGGAATACTGAGTGAGTTTCCTGAAACAAGGTAGGTGATCTGTAGCAGGCTGCAATCTGATAAGCAGCTTTGCCCAGTGTTAGTTGCACTTGCATGGTCTCCAAGGCCTCATGCTGTGCCACTAACCTGAAGGGGTGGGTATCCATAAGGTAAATGGATACACCCCTTCCTTTTGTATTTCACTTTGGGTTTTGGGGCTGAAGATCAGAGGGATTGTGAGTGTTTTATGTGGAGCATGTCCAACAGCTCTGTGTTTGACAGAGCTTTGTATGTTAGGCAGAGATCACCTCTGAGTAGGAGATATGCGAGAGAGTACAGCTGGAGCATTTTGAGACGGTCTGTGTATGGTATGTATTTCAGGCCGTTAATGCTCTTTGTGAGGTATTTCTGCAGGCTTTCCAGTTGTTGTAGATGTCTTGTGAGGTGCATAGCAAAAGGGGCATTTGTACTCTATTATGGATCTAGTGAGTGATGAGTAGAGGGCAACAATGTCCTCTTCTATTCTGCATGAGACACCTTTTGTGATGAGGTGTGCCATGTAGAAGGATTTCCTGACTACTGTGGGGATGTGATTATCACAGTTGTGTCCACTGTCTACCTGTGACCCAAGGTCTCTTTTCACACTTTCAGTGTTAAGTATACTACCACCTGTGTTGTAGTTCATGGCTACAGAGTTTTTACCAAAGGAGATGAATGCACTTATTGGTATTGAGCTTGAGACCATGGCTTTGACACCAGGCATCTGTCTCAGTGAGGCCCTTTCGTAGGATGTCCACATCTTTAGTATTTACAATTATGGCTCCTAGTTTGCAGTCATCTGGAAACTTCACTAGCCACAGACCTTCCATGTTAAAGTTTACTTCAGGGAAGTAGATACGAAACAGGACGAGACCCAGGCCTGGACCCTGTGGTACTGCACTCGTCACTGGTCCAAAGTCATACTTGGAGTCTGCTACTTTCACAGTGTGTGTGTTCTGTCAGTGACCCAGTTGGCAACCCATCTTGTGACATAGCAATTTATACCTAGTTTAGTGGGGTTATCTATAATTCCAGAGTGGGGGATGGTGCTGAAAGCCATGGCAAGATCTACATAAGCTGTGCGAACCACCTTACCCTTGTCTACGGTTCTGGTGACTGCTTCAATGTCGTCTATCAGGTTTAGGAGACATGATCTGCATTTTACAAACCCAACATGGTTGTGGTCCAGAGTTTGGAGATTACCAATGTCTTTTTTTATAAGTTGTGTGATGATACATTCCATTGCCTTGCAGAGCAGGCTCATCAGGCTAATGGGGCACTAGTTACTGGGGTCCGTGGTGTCTCCACCCTTGTTTAGTGGGATAACCATTGCTGTGCACCATTCAGCAGGCACAAAGCCTGAGGTGAGGCTATGACTGAACATGGTACGTTGGTGTGGTGCCTGTTTGTTCTGTAGTTTGTGTAGAACACGGCCTGGGAAGTTATCTGGTCCCATGGATGCTGTGATACTGGCTTTGGAGAGTGTTTTTTACCTGTGCAGCCATGATGACAGCAAACTTTGCAGTCTTCCGTTATAGAGATGTGCTCTTTCATGGGTGAGAGGGGGGTAAAGTCAGCACTGATCCTATCTGCCAGGATGTTGGCAATATCAGTTGGGTCTGTATATTTAGTGCCATTGAGCTGTAACTCAGAGCAGATCTGAGTGTTGCCATGACATGGACCTGTCTGTTGGGCAGAGATCTCCTGAGTAGACAGTATACAACAGAGTACAGATTGAGTTAAATTCAGTTTTATTGCATGGGGCAACTGTTTGAGGCCAGTAATCATCTTGTTGAGGTACTTCAGTGGTCTTTCCAGCTGCTGCAGGTGCCTAGTCAGATTCATCTCAAGTGTGTTGTGGTACTCTCTGACAGGTCTGATGACTGATGAGTAGAGGGAACCTCCTTTGACCTACATGCAAAGACCTTGGCAGTTTGTGGGAACACATAGCATGATTGTCTGACCACTTTGTGAATGTGTTTCTGGAAGTAGAGATGACTATACACATGTGTCCATAGATCCCTTATTATTACCCCCATATTTAGGGTGTAGGCACCTATGTGGTATTTGTATGACTGTATCTCGAGGCATTAATTTTGACACCACATCTGTCTGACTGAGACCCTTTTTAGGGATGTCTCTGTTGTCCCAAACATCAATTGTGACAACTTTTTTGCAGTTATCCCCAAATGTTGCTAAACATAGCCCTCGTGTGTTTGACTGTATTTCTGAAAAGTATACACCAGACAGGAGGGGTCCCAGGACTGAGCCATGGGGGACAGCAGTTGTTACCAGCTTGAACAGGAGACCACAATTCTTACCTTGTGTGATCTATCTGTGCCCCAGTTGGCAATCCATCAGATGACATACATATTTATGCAAAGGTTGTTGATTTTGTGGATACAACATGTGTCTGTGATGTTGGAAAAGGGCTTTTCAAGGTCTATGTGGGACATGTGTAGCTCATTTCATTGATGTATGTCCTGGGTGACTGCCTTGAAAACAGTCTAGCAGGTTTGGGAACCATGATCTGCCCCGGACCAAACCAAAATTGGTAGGGTTGGGTGTTTGTAGGCTCCCAATTGCTCTGTTTATGAGTTCCATCATGATGGACTCCATGGCCTTGCAGATCAGGCTTAATAGCCTTATAAGACAATAGTTCCCATGGTCTGTTGTGCACCAACATTTGTGGAGTGTGCCAAACGTTGCTGTAACACATTCAACAGTTTCATATCCTGTACAGAGGGTGAGGCTCAACAGACTGTTCAAGTGCAGGGTCTGTTTGTTCTGGAGTTCACTTATGACACAGCTAGGGAAACAATGTAATCCCATAGACGTCATGTTTTCAGGTTTGGAAGGAGCTGTTTACCCATTCTATATGTGATATCTGTGCTTTCACAATCTCCAGGTATGATGATAGGGCCTTTTGTCAGTGAGAGGGGGGTATGTATGTATGAGCCTGTCTGACAGGATGTTGGCAATGTCAGTCATTTACAGTTTGCACTGACTCAGGACATATATGAGTGTACATTGCTATTTATGACATAGCGGAAGAAAGTGTCATGGTTCGCTATGGACTCCTTCACAGATTATTTTGCCAGAACATGGATTGGATAATGTTTGGAGTGCACATTGTTTATTCATGATACTGATTGCAGGTTTATCGATCTTCTTTGCGTTTTCACTTTCTGTGAACAGCTTAAGTACTTGTGGTACATAGTTTGATTATGACAGGGTTCCATTATATTATATGTGCCTGTTTTCCTATAACTGTGTGCACAAGGCAGGATTGGTGGATAGTGACAGGTTCCTGGGGTAAAACATATGCAACTGCCAGATATGTGTGGCCCACTGCTGTACTCAGACATGGCCTAAGTGTGTGAGCATGCCCAGTATGACCTTTCAGTATGTTGCTGACTGGAATTTGCTAAATTTGTTTAAGTGTGTGAGCATGCCCAGTATGGACATATATACTATATGTGTGTGAAAAATCAATTTGGTTTCTACTTCAGGGCTCACCTTTGTGTTGTACATCGACAGGAAGCACACTGTGCCTGCAGGGCTTCCATGAGTCACTTTGCATAGACTTATCAACATTTCTACATACAGGGGGGACAGCTATTATTTGTACTTTTCTACCCGGGGGGCACACCTGATTGTTACTGTGGGTGTACATAGGATGAGGGGTTCACCTGACACATACACATTTGCTAGGCCTGCACTGCTATGTCAGGTACTCAATTTCAGTCTGTACTGTTGCCTATCATACTAAGCTACAGATCTTAGCTTCCAATTTCACGTATATTAGTTTGTGACTTCAGAGCCTACCCAACCCACATCACACTGCCTGGCCTGCTGTTATCTGTCTGCATAGGCCTGGGGGGAAGTTCAGAGGGCATGATACAGCATTTGTTTGTGTTTGCGTTAGTCTATAATTGTCCTGCTGTGTCTGTGCCAGAGAAATGCTGTCATGGCTTAGTGGTTCAGTACTGTGACTATAGTGCACAGTATCCTGATTTCGAGCCCTGTCACTTCTTTTTATTTTCCTGCTTGGCAGACCTGACTGGTTAAGGAACAGTAAAGCAGATGTGAGCATGTTTACCCGACTTTGCTTGACTTTGCCTGACTTTGCCCAACATTGCCCAATGTTGCCCAACGTTGTCCAACGTTGCCCGACGTTGCGGTAGTTTGCGCATTGTGCAGCACTGAGCAATTGTGCTTAAATGTGCTAAATAGTGGTAAAATGTGCTTAGCACTGATTTATATTGCTTAAAATAGGGCAATCATGCCTCAGGTTGTGCTGCAGGGCTGCCTATGTCGGATGCTCATAGTACACTCCCTATACATGTTTGAAAACAGGTAGTGTCAAGTTAGGCATCCCTTTTATTATATGTGCGAGTCAGAGAGAAAGGTGTCATTTCCAGGGTTCCTACTGAGTCAGTGTATGTGCTATGCATTGCCTCTTTGCCAAGGCCAGGGCATACTGGGCATGCCTCCTTCTGCCTACTGGGGCAGGCTCAGGTTGTTCCTCCTCCTCCGAGTCACGCTGTGCCTGCGCAGGCCTTGGCAATGGTGGGGGGCTGTTTGGCCCTGCCTCATGCTGTTCCTGCTGCAGCTGTTTTCGCAGGATCATATTGTGTAGCATGGCACATACCATGACAATTTGGGTACATGTAGTTGGTGAGTACTGCAAGGCTCCACCAGATGTGTCCAGGCACCAGAACCATGATTTGAGCATCCCAAACACACACTCAATAATGTTTCTTGTTTGTGCGTGTGCCTCATTATGGAGTTCTTGTTCAGGTGTGTGTGCATTTCTGATGGGTGTCATCAGCCATGGCTCCAGTGCATATCCAGCATCCCCCACTAAGTGACCGTCAGGGATGTCCCCATTGGCAAATCTCTGGTACAGCTGCGTCAGATGCCAGATGTGGGAATCGTGATAGCTTCCAGGGCAGCCAGCACACACATTCATTATTATGCCGTGGGCATCGCACATGACCTGGCAGTTGATGGAGGGGAAGCCATTGCGGTTTATGTAGACCCTACCCCACTCACCGAGTGGTGCTTTGATGTGTATGTTCGTGCAGTCTATTGCACCCACTACCTCAGGGTATTCTGCTATTTGGTGGAAAAGACGCATATTGCTGGCCAATGCCTCACTGTAATTGGGGAAATATACATGCTCACCGACATGTGCTGACATGGCATCCAGGAACTGGTGCAGTACCCTGGATGCTGATGCCTGTGAAACCCCCATCATATCACCAGTTGGTCTCTGGAAGGTACCTGTAGCTAGTATTCGTAGGCCAACACATACCTTGGTATCCACTGGGATGGGTTCCCCTCTGTTGGTTCTGTGTGTGAGGCATGGCCGGCACAGCTCAACAATTTGCTGCAGGAGGTCTCTGTCCACTCTATAGTGCTCCACTATCTCCAGCTCATGTAGCCCCTGGTAGGTTACCCTGGGTCTGTACACTCTTCTCCGTCTCCTCTCTGTGGGTTGCTCAGCAGCATTCACAACATCACCACCCTCAGTACCTTGCACATGTTGGTTTATGATAGCAATAGCAGCCCCTAACATTTTGTCTGACTTAAGCTTTTTAAGTTTTCACTCTTCGTATACTGCAGTGTTGCAGAGTTCTTGGAAAAAAACAGGGTAGACTGCTGTTTGCAGAGTTTAAAGTGCTGGGCAGGGCTGAGCTAGTCTACTGCCTGTGTACTTGGCTGATTCTGATATATTTCACCTGGCAGCTCTGCTAGTTCCCCTTGGTTAACTTCCTACTACTTCTTTTCCTTCCTTTTTCCCTTTCTGTTTCCACAAGGGGCAGCGCTGCGCAAACAAATGCACACACGCGCACACGCGCGCACACGCTGTGTGCCCATTTGCAAGACATTTCAAATATATCCACGGCGTACACCTTTGGTTTCTTGTTTTCAGCTAGGATGACTGTAGACATGCCTCTTGCAATCCTGAGCAACTCAGGGCAAACACAAGCCACTGTGCTCCAATCAGCTTACAGTCTTTCAGACATACCCCCTCATGATGTCATCTGTTTTCTAATCTACTACTCCCCTACTCCTACACTTACAGTCTAGGGATATGGCTCACATGCCGGGGAAAATTGGGATTCACTATCCTTATCCTCATTTACATAAGATTGCCTACTAATGCTTGGTTACATCTCTCGCACTGAGCTACCCCCCCCCCCTTAGCAACCACTACTCAGTGGCCATGTTGTTTTCAGCCTGCCATTCACCTGCATGGCAGAACAAGCTTTTTAGTGAAAATGCCCATTTGTGGCTATTTTTCACTTTTTTCATTTTATTTAAAGCTCAGCACATTTGCACGCCGCTGCGCTACGCTTAAACATCAGCGATCGGGGAAAAAAATAAACTGGATTTTAAGGATTTACAACATTTGCAATTGCCAGTGGCCTTATATTTGGCCATTGGCTTGCTTCCTCAACTAGATGCATCCTTTATTTGGAGCTGTCATAGCTCCGTTTAGCTATTTGTAGAACGGTACTCCGTTACCAACGGAGTACATTTCTGCAAATAACACTACTCTTCCACGGACAGGTTAGTGTTTCCTGGATCACAAATGTACCTCATTTGCATAGCTTTCAGCAGCAAATGAGGCAATTTGCATACCATAACACTGTCTGTGCAAGAGTAGCTTTAGAAGCTCTCATGCACGCCCCTGCCGGATATTGCTGAATCGCTCGGCAGACATATTGCCTGTCTGCCGTCTTACACTACTCTTACACTCCGTGCAAGCCTTCGTGAATCCGGCTGATTGTGAATTTTCATCAGACAGAGGTAGAAGCCATATATGCACATAACAATGCAACAAATGAAAGGAAGTTTTAACTTTCTTTCAATTTAGTCTTCATTAAACCTAACATTTTTACAGTTATAAATGAATACAATACACTCATTTTTAATGACAATAATATGTGTTGGTAATTTCCTGCTCAGCAAGTGTTAAGCATATAAGATTTGTTTAAAAATGCATACAGAAATAAAACAAGTTGTCATCTATCAGAAAAATATGCGCTTGTCATCAATTTGACACTGCAATCTCTACACCCCCCCTTGTTAGACCAGCTTAGAGCATGACATTGTGCCCTCACAATTGTTGCTGTCATTAGAAGTGCCAGTACGTGAATGAAGAAAGCATTTTAGAACCACTCCCTCTGGGGTGTGACAACACCTTATCAAACCTAGTTAATAAGCAGGGACATTAGACCTGGTATTGTTATTATTGGAAGGTTTGGTTTTACCAGAAATGTTTTATCACCTATTTGTGCTTTTTAAAGGAATATATTCACATTTCTTTATATGGTGAATAAAAGTCATTTATGAAATGATCAGTTTTTATCTTACTTACACCTGCTACTGTGGCTTGCTGATGTTACCTTTTTGGAGTACTAAAAAAACTGCTCCAAACCAAGACCAAAAGACACGGACACCAAAGGTTAGTGCTTTCATTCACTTTAATATACCTTTTTGGAGTATTACAAGTGAATGTCCGGAAGGAATAATTATTTATGCAGTCTCCCTGCAGTATAGCATCAGTATTAATGTTTTTTGGTGGGGCTGGGGGGGCTTTTATTTATTTGTTTGTTTCAGCAGAAATAAATATCCCTGCATTTGTCAGTATCAGCTTTTAGTGCATGTTGAGTGATTTGCAGTGATAAGGTCTGCCAGACAATGTTAGATGTGCAGGGATTATGCTTTACAGATGTGCAAACCCACATGCACACATCTCTAATTTGCCTTATTTCTAAACATTATTAACTTAGAGAATAACTGAGGTTATCTGTGCATCCTCACAACCTTCTGGAGATTGCTGGGGATTGCTGTAGTCTCCACTTTTATCCCTAGCGTACTCACTAGAACCCAGGGCTGCATTCACGATTACCTGAGGCCTAGTTATGAGGGTAAGTTGCCTTACACATTCAAGTATTATGGGGATAAGTGTAAAAATGCCTAACTTACATACTGAACACTTGAATTACCCACAACTTACTTGAATAAGTTTAACAACATCATATTAACTTATGATTACTCAAGTTGGGTGGCAAATGGCTCAGGTAACCTCTGACTTTTTTAAAGTAAGCAATAAATAATAGAAGTACTGCAAATTCATATGGAACAGTTCAAAATGACGTTAGAATACTGAGCTTATAAAATAAATGTTTGCTTTACTGATATGACGGGCATATTAGAATGACTTAAGTGAATACTGTAAAACTGTCATTTGTAAATGGAAAATAATTACATCCCCAGTGTGCACTAAAAAAGATAAGCCCTGGGATTCAATAAACTCTGTGTAGGCTTTGAACAAAGCCTACACATAGTTTCTGTGTGTGCATGGTGAGCAGCAATGCTAATTACATATTCATACCACGCATCATGTTTAAATGTAAACAAGTGCAGTATTGTGTCTGGCAATGGTGCTGCCAGACAGGTAACCATGTAAAGCAACATGAATAGTAAACCTGGTTACATCAGACACATTAGGTTAGTGGGATTGAGAAGAATGCCACAGTGATTACCAGTGCTTAACATATACTTATGTATATGTTCCAAACACAGTACAGGACAGTGTATACAGTGCAGAGTACTGTGAAATCCCATTCCAGGCATTCTGTGCTGAAGTTGTGTAAATGATCTGTAAGGGTACATGGACTGCCATGTAAAATAAACAGCCAGAGGAAGTGTGTGTATTGAATAGGGGCACACAGATGAATTGTAGGAATGATCACAGGGAAAGAGGACAGGTGAAACAACCTAATGTACAGTAGATGAGGGCATGTCAGTTTAAGACAGTTGTAGTAGGAGCACCAGTCACATATCAGTATGGTACAGTATGGACTGCACAGTGAAAATGTGTATTATGTGACTGTCACGCAAGGTGACATAACAATGGGGAAGATGTCTGTGCGAGATAAGCATCCTTACATGAACAATGCAGAGGACATCTATCAGGGATGTTATATACAATTGGGGTATGGTGCATATTGTGAAGCTGTGCAAACTGATTTGCATGAATATGAGTGTATCTCAGTACAGGTCTGCAACAAGTGGGACACAGGTAAAGGTGCATGGACAACAGTAAAAGAAGCATACAGAATCATGGAGAATATCAGAATAATGCCACCAGTAATCCCATGTCTCTGATGTAACATATCTGATTCTGAGTGATCAGAGATGGTTCTGCACAAGCACACTCGTTCAACTATTATGGCATCAGCAATCTGTGAGGATAATTATGCACACCCTCCTGACACTGTAACATCTGCTGGAAGTGTTAGGAGGGAGACTGTTATATCTGTATGTGAAATTATGATCAACACAGGCTAGATGACCAGTGTGCATGGCATATATACATATATATATATATATATATATATATATATATATATATATATATTTATCAATCATACTCCACACTGCCATGATTGTTACCCATGCCATAAATGTTGTCAATGTTGTCAAAGAGCTATGTTTGTACTGTGTGCATCACTGGAACAGGTATCACACACACATATCTGGGGTAACAACTTAATGGGGGTTTTGCACCATCAGACAGAAATGCTTATGCAAAAAAAAAAAAGAATACTTAGGTATGGCCATTAAGATGTGTGACAGGTAACTAGGACAAAGATGGTGCACTTCATTTACACATCAGTAGAAGATGTAGAGAGGTACATGAAGAGAGTGCATTGTACTCAGTTATTGGTGTGAGAACTATCAAGGTATTATGGCCTTTGATGTGGATGCCCTTTATATACTCCGTAGTGTGTTACATACAAGGGAGTAGTCAGCACTATCACCACATGCTGGTGGATGTTTCACTTACCATCTACCCCAGGACACAAATCACATAGCTATTGATCTGATTATAGGGTATGATGTCTGCATTATCCTTGTGTTGTGCTTTTGTTGTCATGACATAACAAATTCCCCCCATGTTTTTGTTTCATCTCATGTGTTGTCATAGCTGTGGCAGCAATCTTTGGTGTGTGTTGATATTGTCTGCATTATACTACTATCACATCTGGAGTCAATGATTTCCCACAATCTGTAGTCCTTCAGACAGCTGTTTGGACACAGGATGTGTATGTCTTTCATAATGTCTGTGACTTAAATAATGGACAGTAAAGGGCCTAGCAGACAGCCTTGATGTAAGGATCTGATCACTGGACTTGATATATAGGCTGCTTCGCACATTTCAACATATTTAGATGCCAAGTATGTGATAAAGTGGTCTACCCACTTGATGATATAGATGTTTATGGCCTCATCTGACAGTGGTGAGTGAATACATCAGTGCGGATTTGTGTCAAATCCCTAGGGCTTGTCAAGTTCAAAAGGATTATAGTGTTGTCTTCATGCATGCCCTTGATGATCTCTTTGAGGACATCTAATAGATATAACCGACATGATGTAGCATTAACAATTCACACAGATCTGTTGCACACAGTTGCAAGTGTCCATTTAGAAAAGATCCACGAAGACTTTTTGGTCTACCTTGCAGATGAGAAGAGTCAGGATGTGTCTAGGCATGCATGCATCACGTGCTGCCCCCCCTACTCAGATGGATGCATGTTGATGTAAACCCTTCCATGGGAACATAGTCTGTGTGGAGAGGGTGTGTTGATGTGTATATTCAACCATGTCAGGAAGGTATATGTGCTGAGTCACATTATAGGTGATTTGTGATGTCACAACACATTGATTCTGTGTGACAGGCCTGGATGAAGGCAAGACAGTGCATACTGCCAATCTTGATCTGGCCTAAGTGTTGGATACAATACCCCATGCAGGTATCATTGAGAAACTACCCCAGCTGAGAATTCATCCTTACCTCACTACACAGGTAACCAATTGGCTCACTGACAAAAAACATACTGTGAAAGTTGGTGAACCAACCTGTATCAGTAGAGTTGTCACAACTGGTGTACTCCAGGATCTGTGCTTGGTCCTTTGCTGTTTGAAATCTTTCTTCTTCACATTTTGGATTAACGTATATGGCCTTTGGCTTACCTTGTTTGCTGATTCTTGCATATTGGGTGCAATCATTGAGTCTACCAATGATGATAAAATACTACAGGAGGGGCTAACACAGACAAATGATTGGTGACAAAGCCACATGGTCCACAAATAAATACAAAAATGTGTCTTTATTTTGGCCTACTGCAAAGTGGACTTTGCTGCTAATTACAGCATTGACAACACTCCTGCTATGCTGAAACCCAGTGAAGGAAGATCTGTGAACACACATAGATAGCAATCTGAACTTTGACCACCAAGTGTCCACATTGGCATGGAAAGACTATGTGTGCTCATCATGGGTAATGCCATCATATTCAGATCTGATGATTACATAACACCACTTTACTTGAATCTCATCAGAACAGTAATAGAGTATGATGCGTCCTTTTGCATGTACCTCACTAGACACTTGCAGCAGCTGGAGAGACCCCAGGGGTTTCTCACCAAGAAAACACAGGACCTACAAACCATACCATGCTGTATGTGGATAGACTGAAAGCCATATCACTATAATCGGTATCATATAGGATGAGGTGACTTATGCCTGGTCTCCAGGCCAGTCTCTGACCTTGCCCTGGTGGGAATAGTGCACATCAACAAATCAGGTATAAGTGATGACATGACCAGTGTCTGGTAAAGAGAAAATGGTGATATCAGTGTCCCACATGCTTTTGTGAAAGGTTTTCTCTAATGTCATGCAAGTGGACACACACACACACACACACACACACACACACACACACACACACACACACACACACACACACACACACACACATACATATACACACACATACCAGCTGACTGCAATAAGAACAGAACCCCTACCTATCTATGTACACAGACTGTATTTAAGGTAAATGCCACAGCTCACATCTGAATTGTGTGTGTTGTGATTGTGTGCGTGAGTGTGTGTATGTCTGTGTTGTTCAATGTATGGCAGAAGGTGCATGTGCAACCATGTTGCATGGGCTGTTTGTGAAGTACAAGTGTGTTTATATCTAACAGGGCAGTGTTCAGTTCAGACACATGATAATGAGCCACTGATGAGGTGTTGCTCAATGTGACATTTTCATGTCTCTGAATTACAGATTATCACTGTTGTCCTGTTAACAGCAGGATGTTGCACAATTTGCACTTGTAGAAAAAATATTTCTGAATCATAGGAATAGTTTTAAATGAAATACTCCCCCCCTCTCTCTCTCTCTCTATATATATATATATATATATATATATATATATATATATATTCACAGTTTTTAATAAATATGTTTATTTTATAGGGTCTAAGGTTAGGAAAGCTGCAGATAGTATACCAACTGTCATTCTCTGCTGCCTCTGTTGTTTATGTGTAACAAAAAATAAAGTTGATAAAAATGACTTTGGGTCTAGCTTACCTTCCACCAATAAATAAACAAATAACCAAATGAACAAGCTAATAACAAAATAAGTCAATGCAAAACAAAAAAGAAATGCTCAGTGGCATCAAAGTTCTAAAAATAAAATGCATAAAAATTGTGCACATTGTCAAATGACAAACCTAGAACAAGAGTCACTGTAAGACATCTTTTTTTTATTTTATTGTCTCCTGGAAATAAGTGACAGTATACTAGCGGGAAGCCTGATGCATCCAAAAAACAAAAACAAGATTGTAAAATAGATACAAATAAACTTGAAAAATAGCCTCTCAAAACTTGAAAATGTACACAGTTGTTATTTGCTTAAAGTTTAACTGAAAATCATTTAGTGAACTAAATTCTGAATTTGTATTTGACTTAAATTATAAAAGTAAATAAAGCATAGTGTGGTAAGAAAAAGTGTACTTATTTTTAAATTATATTTATCACAAAACTGTTACACAATGTATTTACATTTTAATCCCTTGTACTTCATTGGTTTGTTTTTCTGTTTGCTTCATACCAGTGATTGGATACGTCCAGTAGGACATATCTCTTTTATAGTGAAGTTCCAGACAAAAGCTACATTTTTGTAAAAGTGCATCAAGAGTCATTCACCAATAAAAGTGCATGACATATAAAATAAATGTGGCATAAAGAAAGACTGCAGCAAAAAAGCATATGCAATTAAAAAAATATATATGATAACAAAGGGCTCTTAGAGAAAGCAAGAGGGATGAGAAACATTCACATTTTAAATTCTGTAAAACTGCAGAAAGCATCTAACATTTAGTGATATAATATGTTTTAAATCAAAGCATGTGGACAGTAGGAAAGGAAGTATGGGGGTACCAAGGAGCATCAGATAATGGCAGAATCTAATATGGGCAATCTGTAAGAGGTGCAGAAAGGAAAAAGAGTGGAATAGGTAGCAGATGAAATTGCAGGCAGACAATGCAGGAAAAATGAGTCATTGACAGTTGATAAGCAGAGAAATGTGTTATAAAAGGTATTTAAGTCTAAATTTGCTAAGAACTGAGTGTAGAAATAGTAATAGGGCAACAGAAGAAACAGAAATGGATAGAAGCCTACAAAGAGAGCTACTGATCAAAGTAAGGGTGGAAACGCAATAGTTATACAGATGTCATGTACAGGCATACATTATTTTAACCTGAACTGTGAAATATTTGAACTATGAATATGTGAAACACAGATAGGATAGGTGGGATATGGTAAGGCAACAGGATTTACCGACCTAAATCACTTCTCATGTTACAAATGTTTGATCAGTGTGCTTGTGATATAATGTGAATGTGAAGGAAAAATATTGAACCTTGAGGTGATCTGACTCCTCCACTTATATTCAGTTATCTTATATGCTGCACTTCATTGTCAAGGTGAGGCACAGAAGCACTCATGCTGAATGTGTCAGGGAAGCAAGTAGCAGGTGAATGTTACACATCTGCAAACTGAAAGCAGAAAAAAGATGTTGGCCTCAAAGAATTTAAACCTCTCAACTGTATAGATTTTTGCAGAATGTTCAAATGTTTGCCTCATATTCTTGGTATGTTTTTCATAAAATTGTAGTTTTCTGGCAAATTAGTAGCAAATCATTAAAGATTGAAGTTAGAAAATAATGGCAGACATTTGAGTTTCAGACTACATACCCTTCAGAAAATTCATACTAATGCAAAACCTGTTATTCTATCAACTTTCTAAGTTTGTAAGAGCAGTATTTAAAAACTGTCCCTATTTTTGGACCTTTGTCCCACTTTTATTTATGGCTTTATCAAGATTTCTTACTCCAAGAGGTTGAGAGGCATGATTTAAACATATACATTGTTCAGTGATATTTTAGTAAACACTACATTAACAAGATAAGTCACAGAAGATCATTCCAGGTGAATGTTAACACATTTGCAGAGAAAAAACAAATAGTAAAAAACAAGCATGTGACCCTGAGGAGATGGGAACTCTTGCCCCGGTGCAGTGAGACCCTATAAATCAGCTCAAGAGCAAATTGAGTTATGGAGACAATCAGACTAGCACTTTAAACTTTACCCTATGTTGTATATGCCAACTATTGTGACATTTTGCTCAGCTCATTTGCCCAACCAATGGTGGTTGATTCTGTTTACATCGGACATGCCATGGATTGGACTTCATTGTTGCTATACAACAAGCAGTACCATCTCTCATCATTTATACATAAGCATTGACTGTGCTCCTTTTAACCCACTATGCTCAATATGAGGACAGAATAACAAGTGATTAAGAAGCCTTTTGGAAGTTATTTTTTGGACATGTGAGTGGTGTATTTATCTATTTTGACTAGATTTAAGGTAAGAAATGATACTAATATAGGACAGAGATGAAAAACATAAGCAAGAAGTGGTTAGAAAAGAAAGTGATAAAGTAAAGAGCAGGATGGAGGAGGGGGGCAGGGTATACCTCTCATCTTTTTAGCTCCAGAACTCTGTTCAAAGTCAAAAATAATGGTGGGACAAAAAGCCAAAATCAGGGAGAGATTTTATATATTGCTTCTCTAAATATGATAACTTTCTAGAATAACAGATTTTGCATTATTATGCATTAAGTTTGAATCTTAATCATTATTTACTGACTTCAGTCCTCAATGATTTGCTATAAAACTGCATATTTTAAGAGGAACAGATAAAAAAATATAAACAAAACAACTAGACATTCTGCAAATACCTGGACAAATAAGAGATATGGATAGGAGGTATTTCCTTTTTCTTTCTTTCTTTCTTTCTTTCTTTCTTTCTTTCTTTCTTTCTTTCTTTCTTTCTTCTTTCTTTCTTTCCTTCTTTCTTTATTTATGTGGGACAGTTGCCCGTTTTTTAAGAGAAGAGACAGTTGGATAAGGAAGTAAGGGAAGTATGACAAGAGTAAGAGGGGCAGCAAAAGACAGACACGACAAGCAGATTTTGGGGTAACACAATGCGTGATGTGAAAGACAATTGTGAAGGAGACATCAGGCAACCAGAGGGAAGACAGCAATCAATGAGGGAAGGACTGTAAAACCAAAAGGGGTGAGCATGGACACACACACACAAAACAAAAAAAAAAAAAAGGAACACCAAGTCAAGGCATGGTACTGGGTGTTTGCAGATAGAGTCTTTGTCAGCTG
Organism: Protopterus annectens; assembly: GCF_019279795.1. Lineage (NCBI taxonomy): Eukaryota > Metazoa > Chordata > Ceratodontiformes > Protopteridae > Protopterus > Protopterus annectens. Next base: position 472,920,151 of record NC_056742.1, read on the forward strand.
ACAACCAATAGGAGATTACCCATCATCCTTGTTACTGTTACCACTAGGTCCTGGATAAGAAAGTGGAGCCAGTGCTGGGCAGGGGTGCAACTAATCCAGTCACTGTAGCATAGCATGGTCATCATGGGGCTGATGTGGACAACCAACCTCCTGTCAATGAGATCCCTCCAAATGTCTGACATCTTCTGATTGGTTTCAAAGTTGTCACCTCCACTCACAGTACAACTGGCAAGTACCATTGTACCAGCTGTTGGTACAGGGCTACCTGGTACAGGTGGTCAGGTAGGGTAGCAGGTATGGAGGCAACTGTGGCAGGCTGGAACACAGATTTGCTGGGTGCTTCCTATGTTGCTGCTGCTGTTGCCACCTGTGAGTAAACTGGTGGGATGGCTGCAGTTTGCTGTGTGGCTGAATATAATAGTAGAAGAAATTCAGGAAAACAAAACAATAAACAAAATAAATATATATATAAGACAAATGATAGTATCAAAGATGGTGGAGAAAAGAAATACAAACATGATGAAAACTGCATACTTAACTTTGTTGATAACGATACAGATAAATGGAATACACTATGAATGGCAATACTTAAACCAGGAATTTCAGAAAACTGTTACAATCTCAGATATTAGCCAACATGGCCATGGGCATGTGAGACCCTACTCTTGCAGTGCTAATACATCCACAGCAACATCTGTTGTGGTGGTGTCTGTGTCTACTCCAAGAAGAGGCCATCTCTGTGGTTGTGGCCATCATCTTATTAGCACATCTCCTATCAAGCATTGGCCAAAGTCACTTAGCACACCAGCATCTAGCCAGGGTCATGATGAAGCCAGAACAACTCCTGGCAGAACCAAATGTCATGAGCAGGGGCATGCACTGAAAGTTGAACTCTCTGGCATTCATGTCCTGCACCTGTCCAGTTGGCTGAGCTGCCATGCTGCACCAATTGCTGAAGCTATGTATACATACGCATGTACAGACACACACACACACACACACACACACACACACACACACACACACACACACACACACACACACACACACACACACACATACACACATACACACACACACACACACACACACACACACACACACACACACACACACACACACACACACACACACACACACAGACAAACACACACACACCATCACTGCCCACAGCACATTATACACATCCCATGACTCTGGCCCTTCAAAACATTATCCCTATACCAGTTTTGACACTTTCCCTAAAAACACTTTCTTTTTATATACAACAGCACTTATACTCACACAGTTGCCTGTGATATCCATGACCTCCAGTATTCCATTTTTCACCAGTACAAATGATGATAACTGTGCCCTGTCCATTGTTCATTGTTACCTGGTACACACATTGTACATGGTACACTTTGGATGACAGACCACCTGGTAGTTGAGGGAGTGACATCCTTTATGGTTCAAGTACCTCCTTCGTTGTTAAACAGGTAGGGCCTTTATTTCAATGTAAGTATAGTCTGTGGGGTCTAGTTTCTCAGGGAAATGGACCATATAATAGAACTCCAGCATGGTGATTCCTTTTCCTCTGTACTACATGGGAACCACACATGCTCCCCATATGCTGAAGTATGCATTAAAACAACTGAAGGGTTATTCTTGAGACAGATGCCTGAGATATTCCTAGTATGTCCCCAGTAGATCTTTGAAAGGTTCCCTATATCTAATATATGTAAAGCCACACATTCACTGGTGTTAGCTGTGATAGGTACTCCACAACTCCCAAGGGTTTGCAGAAAAGATCATTACATTTCTGCCATTTGTTGCATGGTGTCCCTGTCTACATGGTACCAGCCAACTGTGTCAAAGTCATACACAGAACACATGAAATGTTAAGGGAGATCAGATGACCCAGCACCTCCAGGGATGAAGTGACCACTGGGCATAGTAGTTGCAATGAGAACCTCCTCCAGTTACACATTTACTATGGCTGCAGCAACCCCTGACATACTTCTACAATCTACACCATGTGAACATGAGCATATGACCGAGTTCACATATAAAGTGGGCAATCCTCCACTGAGTGCCATTTGGACATCTTTGAAATGCTCCACCATCATATTCTGCCTAATTGTCATACGTAACAGCTATACAGTCATTTACATATGTCACCACCACAATGTTACACAATGTTAATTGGACTATTCAGTTAATATGATGTGGCAAAGTCTTCAGAATCCACCATGTGGGATACAGTCCCTTAAATGGGTTATACACACTGTGTTTGAGACCCAGCCAAACTTGTGCCATGATTCATAATCTTAAACAACAAAAATACAGATTTCTCAGACAGAATAAGGTAATGCTGGAGGGACAGGATCAGATACAATAACAGTGCACATAGAAGTAAATGTATATTGTTAGTAGAATCCTATTACAATAGGTATACATGGCAGCAAGAAGAAATGCAAAACACACACTTTGTTACACTGTTATATAGAATTTCCAGAATTCAGTCTCACTTGAATCATAAGCATTATTGCTTTTGAATGGTGTCAGGAACCTCAGCCTAGAGGTGAAGGATATGGATGTGGCATTATTGCTGTTGTACAGACTATGCTTGTTAAAATGCACCATTACAAAGTTGTTATTACAGAACTGAAACTATACGTAAAGGTTCTGCTATGGACAGCTATGAAGGAACATCATTAACAATAAGGTGATCAAAGCATTTGACAGTCCTTTTCTTTACCATGTATTGCTCAAATATGTAGTATGCTGCACTAACTTTGTCACTCCCAGTCAGCTTACCAAAGGACATGTCAGTGATGTGCTTGTTTATGTCAGCTGCGGTAATACACCTGCCTATTGTTTATGTCAGCTGCAGTAATACACCTGTCTATAGTATACTCACTGGTATGTCATACAGAGAAATGTCTGCTATTGTAGACTTCTTCTGGAGTTATAGATGCAGATATGTTCACTAGTGTGTCATACAGAGAAATGTCTGCTATTGTAGACTTCTTCTGCAGTTATAGATGCTGATAGCAGCCTATATTTGCTTACCTGTTGGGAACCTTGCCAGATTCAGCTATGTGATGACTTGCTATCTCTTTGGTCACCATTGTATGGCTTTTATTGGTCATGTAGGACTGTGTCATATGGGTTTAACCACATACAGCAAGCCAAAAACATCATTGGGAGACAACAGTATACTGGGCATCCTCTAAATAAACTCACATCCATAACAAGGCATTGTTTTAAATATTTTAATAGAACACCAGAACCAAATCAAGTAAACTGGTTAAGTGCTTTCGTCTTTCTGACAAATAAACTTCATCGTGATTTGTGAGTTTTTATGCCGAAGTATTCCATCATCTTAATATGAAGGGTATTTGGCTTTTCAAACAACTACTATGCAATTGAATATACCCTTTATGAGTCTCAGATGTTTTCTCTAGCACCATAACAAGTTTTGTAGAAAATCACATTCCTTAAAAAAGACTGGATTTTATGAAGCAATATGTCTGGATAAGCTATAACTTTATTACAATTGTTGACAGTAGGGCATCTATATGTGAAATGTAACAGTTTATATAACATGTTAAAGTAATTGTTAACATGTTTAATAAAGATGTTTAAATAATGTGCACCTTGCTGAATCATAAACATATTTAGTAATTACTGATTTATTTAATTAACTGTATCTTTCACTGAGAAAACTATTGCACTGGGTTTTTTGCTATTTATAGAACTTAGCTTGTAATTTAGCCCCAAAGGAAACCAGACTTGTTTGCTTTCTTGGAACAAAACGCAATTATGAGAAGTGGAACATGTGGGTATCTTCTTATTTAAAAGCACCAGCATGTGCTTGTCACTGGTTAATTTGAAAGGGTCTGCCAAAGATGGGCACAGAACTCCTTTTGCTGCATTATAAGTAATCAAAATAAGTGAAAACTGTATCCTTATTCAGGTAACTGTACTTTGCATTCAGATGCAGGTAAATATAACTACAGTATTCTGAGATTTTATATGTTCTTGGTCACATTAAGGAGTTATTGATTACAGTGGAGTAGAGTGATATTGTTAGTTGATGTAAGGAGCTATTTATCTAATTATATTATAAATATTTGATATTTTGCTCCATTGAGATACATCATCTGCAAACAAACAAACAAAACTGTAATAATATATTTACTAAATCTGTATGATGCAATATAAAGAGCAAATCAATCATTGCATCAAAATATTAGAGCAGGGTATGCATATGTGATTACAGTTAAGAAACAAACAAGCAAAACTTTAAGTAACTAATATTCCCAAGTAAATGTGAGCAGCCTATAAAAAGATTAAATGCAACCTATCTCATATATATTCGGCTAAAAGTTCAACTAGAGTTAACTGGTTTATGGTAGAGTCCAGAGACTTTTCTGGTTGTTTTTTTTATTTTTATACTAATTTAAAGTGCCTATGCAGTTCAGCTGTTGAAATGAACTCTCATGTATTAATTGACAAAACCATCTTAAAACTCAACACAAATAAATAAAAAAATGAATAAACATGCAGAACATAAAGCCCTATGTTAAATGAAATAAATAATATGAAAAAAATCAAATAAAAATAAAAATGCATTTATCTTAGCCAATAAGTATAGTCTATGTTTCTGTACCATTTTGGAGAAAAAAAAACAGGCAAATCTATATCATCACAATATATTCAATGGGCTAAGAAATACAGTAAGATTCACATTGTGTATGCTTATCAGGAGCATCACTACCCTGAAAGCTTACATTAACTATCAGTGTGACCCACCATAGTATCTGACTGTGTTAAATGCCTATAGACTGTTCCCCTATACAGCAGTCTATCAGTGTAGAGACAGCCAAGCTCCTAACACTTTTCAGAACTTCATCTTTCTCTGAAACATTTGCATTCAAGTTATAGATCCTGGGATAATTTTTGCAACCTCCAAAGAATATGTTGCAAAGCAAGTTACAATGATCAAATGCACATGTAATACCCTAAAGACAGGTCTGACAAGTCACTTTTAATCTGGCAAGGCAGATCTAGGATGCTTTCATGAGCATGTTTGCATTAAATTAATTTTGATGGAATAGTCTAAGTGTATTAACTTCAATATGCTTTTTAATGGGGGTCAACGTCCCCTAAAGTTCCTCTGTTATAACACCTGTATAATGAAGTAAATAACTGCTATGCAATGGGTAAAAGGAAAAGATCTCTCTTAGTTTTCAAATATGCAAAAGTGATTTTTTTCTGGAAAAATCTGAAAAATGATAATATGAGTAAATGCCTTTTGCATACTCATCTTTTCACTTTGTGTGTTCTACATTTCTGTGATGTTTCATAATGTTTGATAATGTTCTTGATATTTAATTTGTTTTTATTCAGTGCGGTAATGGTCCACACTACACAGGCATGCCAAACTGCAAACAAATAGCATTTAAGTGACTTTGATTGTCCCGTTATTCATATCTTATTTATTTATTTGTTGATTGATTGATTGATTGATTGATTGATTGATTGATTGATTGGCATTTCTTTACCAGGAAAGTCCACTGAGCTCGGAAGCCCATTTTTGGTGGAGGCCCGGGGAGAAAAGCTCCATTACAATTAGTAAATTAGCATTCCAGACAAGGAGTTATATAATATTTGAAGAAATAACAAGAGAATGCTGCAGAGCAAATTCACAGAACAGTAAGCTTAATGGTTATTACAAATGTAGGAAGTTAAAATATATACATATATATATACTTTTAAGTGGGAAATGGAAGCACAGCATGAAGGGTAAAGAAAAAAACAGCAGATTTGAATTTTAGAAGGGAGAGAAGAAACAGAGGAGATTTGGAGTGAGGGAAGGGGAATGGATGGAGGAGAGCAGGAAGGGAAGAGTGAGTGAAGACAGAATGTCTGGAGATTAAGGGTAAGTCATATAGTGGCAAAGCAAGAGTAGAGCAGACTCAGTGGTTGAGTGCAAGTAATGCAATGTTAGAATATTTCCTTCTAGTTAAAACTGTGTGCATGTTAAGAGTGCTTAGCTTTTCCTCACAGATTCAAAGGTATTCACTGACTTATTTATATATATGTATGTAATGCATTTATCTATTAATTATGTGTTAATGGGGTAAATGTGCCAGAAGCTGTGACCTATGCCAGAAAGCATATATCTTGCATGTCTCATAATTATGTTTTATCATGCTTCACCTGAAAGCAGCATCATTTGTGAAGAAAAATAGCTCCTTCTTAAAATAATCATGTATTCATCTATTTATGCTTTCATAACTAGTAATTAGTCCTTTTACGACAAGGTGTAGCCAGAAACAAAATGTATGGCATGAAAACATCTGAAACTGAACTGCATTTGACTTGAATACAGTGCAAAAGCTCATTAAATATACCTCAGAATACAGGAAATACAAATATTGATTTAATTTTACATAACAATAGGCTTGAAAGTAGCAGAGATCTTTGGGACATTTATTGAGGGATCGTGTCTAAAATTCATAATCAAACAATGCAGACCAGAAGATCTTTTATTGTCATGAGATCATTTGACACACATTGAGTGCCGATGTATAGAAAGTTCAGGGTAAGAGATGTATGTCTTGGTAAGAAAGGTAAGTAAATGAAACCAAATAAGTCTGTGCACACAAAAGTAGGGTTAGTGTATATTTTAATACCAGTGCATTTTGTACAAGAACTATGCAGGGAGTCAGTCACCATGTAAAAACTGTTCTGTGCTGTCAGTATTTATGACTGAAAGAGGAAACTCAAAAGCACAAAAAAGCAGTACAATCAATAATGTTTACTTATTGGATTCATCCACAACATAAAACAGACTTCTCCAGACTACATTTAAACACAAAAACACATCACTTTATGTACACATTACTTAATTAATTGAAAACATGTGACTAGAACATCAATAAACATACAAATATAGGTTCATAGGTTCATAGGTTGGTACTGGGCTATCTGCCCGAAGGCATATATTAGCCCAGCCATGTTGTGCGGTATTCACCACCCCTTTAGTAGTTCCCTAGACCCTTGTACTAGCAGCTAGTACCCTTGGCCCTTATCTAGTAGTGCTGTTGGTGTGATCCCCGGTGTGAACTTTCTGCTACCCATCCACTCATCAAGGTTCCTCTTGAAGAGTGATAGTGAGGGGCTCTGTCTTATGTAGATCGGGACCCTGCTCCATAGTAAGGGAAGTCTCTGCGAAGGGAATATATCCCTCCAGCATGTTCTATTCCTTGTTGTGTTGAGGTTTATATCCCTAGAGCGTGTAGCTTGAGTAGATTTGGTTTTGCTAAGATGGAGCATGTTCAACAATTCTGGGTTGGACATGGCTCTGTACGTTAGACAGAGATCGTCTCTGACAAAGTGGTATGCAACAGAGAACAGTCTTAGCTTTTTCAATCATGCTGCATAGGGCAACTGTTTGAGGCCAGTAATATGTCAGCTTGTTTATAATTACACACACACACACACACACACACACACACACACACACACACACACACATATATATATATATATATATATATATATATATATATTTATACTGTTATTTATAGGAACATATTTGTGTCTTCTATTTAGCTGACTCATTTGTAAGTTTATTGATGTTCCACAGTCATGTGTTTTTGAATTATTTAAGTAATGTGTATCTAAAGTGATATGTTTTCATGTGTAAATGTATTATGAGAAAGTCTGTTTTATGTTGTGGATAAAAATACTAAGTAAACATTATTGCTTATACTATATTGTGTGCTTTGTGGTTTCAGGTTTAATTCATTGGTGCACTTGAAGCTTTTTTTTTTTTTTTGCTGTTTTTTTGTGCGTAAGATTGGAATATGTTTTCTCAGAAACTACTTTGGCAATCACAATAATTCAAAACACCAAAATAACATTCATCTCTAAGGAGACATTAGCTCACTTCCTTAGCTTACTTACTGCATGGCTGAAAATGGATCAAAATTATATCTACTGACCATGTGGTCTCACAACATTGAGGAAAGAAAAAAATCACTTTTTTTGTTTTGCTTTCTTATGTGCAAACAAGTAATTTCTGACAGTTGTAAACTGTGATATGTATGGCTGTGATGTAGTTGAAACAAAATATCATTTTTCAATAGTCTGACACTTATCTTTGAAATAAAGATTATTTCCAAATGTAATTGTGCAAAAGTACTTACTAAAACATTTTTGAGGACTATGTTCTGAAATTAAGTAAATGGATCCATTATTCCCATTGCCTTCATGTTTTCTCATAGCTACTTAACACTTTAAATAATATGGTTAAGCATCATTTTAGTCTAATCGCTGCCAAATAGATAAAAACATTTTAGTATATATATATATATATATATATATATATATATATATATATATTTTTTTTTTTTTATATATTTGTTGACCGGGATAGTCTGACTGGATACATGTCCATTTTCAGCGGAGGCCTGGGGCGAAAAGCTCCAAACTTACAAACAGATAAAGACAAGCAAGTTACAGTATATGCACAAACATATTCTATTAAGATACAAATTACAGTCTCACATTTCAAGCCTATGAAAAATACAGTTTATATTTAGAAATATGTACAAATATATTACAGTTTCTCTTATGAAACCTACAGGTGCAGCTTACACACACACACACACACACACACACACACACACACACACACACACACCCACACACACACATATGTTTAGATAACCTATAACTAATTAAGTCATATCAAGCAATATTTAAGAGCCTCACAAATGTAAAACTCGTTTTTTGTTATGAAAAATAGAGAAGATTTTTCTGTTTGTGCACACTGCATATTACCTGTCACAGAAACTGACTTGCTTCTTGCCTGCCTTTTTTATAGAATGTAGTCTTGTGTCTGAAATACATTCTCTAAATAAATAAAGGCAGTTGCAATTTAGAATTAAAATAAAAAATAAGGTTTGCAAATCTGACAAAGACATATTACTTTTCTATGACCTTATCACTGTGGTAAGGTTAGGTACAGTCAAAATACTGAGCTGTATATTTACTAGCACAAGAAGAAATTAATAAATCTCTTTGTTTATGGTTCAGTTTAAAACATGTTTCATTTTGCCATAGCATTTGCAAGAATGTAACCTTACTAAACTTGAGTACTATCTGCTATAGGAAAATGAATAGGCATCTTAATGCGTAATGTAATCAAAAACAGTAACAGGCTATTAAAATTGCACTGCATAACCATAAACCTATTACAATTCATATGATTTATTTATGATTTATTTATGAATGTTTTATTAAGAGCAATATCTATTTGGGCAATACTAATTTTCAGAAATATCCAGAAGAGTTAATACTAATTAATAAAGAGATTTTCAAAAATTAGGACAATGAAATATTTATTCTCTTTTACCATGTGGTTACAGATCATTGTGGAAACCAGGAGAGATTGTTTAAATCTAAGTGTGAATAAGATGAACCCTTTGCATAGCAATTCAAAACCTTTTTAACGAATATGAACTGTTGATGACATTACTGACCTGCTGAACACAAATTATAAACTTTGTTTCCTTACGTTTTTTTTCCAGAACAGATAACACTAAGCAATACACTTACTTCATAGGGACACCGCCACCCTTGTTTTTTATGCAGTGCAGGAACTGGATGCGGGTTTCAAACTAAGCATATAAGTTTATTTAATGCTATTCTAAGCTGCTCAATAGTCTGGTCAGGGATTTGAACATTCTCCTGATAGTTGCTCATAACTTGTAGTTTCATCTCAGCATTTGCTCCAAACAGAATTCTAAGCATTATTCTATAACTCAGAGACTACCCCATTCAGCAACTGACATGATAGAATCAGAGTTTGTTTATCCCATAATATGCCCTTATGCGTGTTGCAATTATCCTAATATCAGAATTTGGCAGAAATTAAAATAAAATATGAGTAATATTGTTAAATATATCCCACATTTTGAAACTGGCCAAATCCCATGGCATTCTGACTTATTTTAAGTCATATTTATGAGGATGGAATGTCTTACATGAATCTGCTGCCCTCATTTAAAATGTTTGCCTATTGTCATACATTTTACAAAATCAGAAGAGTTTTAGGCACATTCATTCCCTTTGGTTGCTGGTGTTTGCACGTTATAAGAATGTTACATTATTTGCCAGTTCATTTGCCTTACAAACAAAACAGTGCTGTTTTCTCAGCCTGGAAACAGAATTTAGAATTTAATGATGGCTACATTTCAGATTAGAGTAACAAAAACTGATACTTTTACTTTAGTGTGAACTTCTGAGAAACAAGAGTGTTCAATAAGTAATTCCGGTATTTTGTTCTGATAAACACAACTCAAAATGTAAGTAATATAAAATAAATCACTGTCTTAAAACCTTATGCAAATATATCTATTGTGCCTTGTGAGATTAAATGTACTTTGTCTCTATGCTATTTTTCATTCCATAGGCCCTCCTCTGCCTCGTATTTGTGAATAATGCATGACTGCATGTGCTCTTTTGAATTCTACTTCCTGATTGTATTCACTCACATGATTTGTTTTAATTTAATTTATCTTATGGTAAAGCAACATCTGTTTGAATGTGTTGCTTTAAGTTTCATTTGTCTTGAACATTTTCCTGTGAGAAGTGAAATACAATTTACTTGTCAGTAACATAAATTACCATTTCAGAACATTTCAGACGTAAAAGGTTATTTGAATACCATCATTATAATCTAGCAAATCTAGGCAAGTGTTCAACTGGAACAGCAAACACAAACTAGAGAAGCACACAAAAGGAGTGCCACAGAATCCACAAGCCACTTAGATTTATTGGGTAAAAGCGTTTTCACCACTACTATCGAGTAGCTTCTTCAGAGGTACAAGAACCAAAAGCAGCTGCAAGCTCTTTGGTCCTATTTAAATTATAAAATCAATTACAATTCAATTAGACAAATCAATTAAATACATCACTTCCTGTTGTTAAATAATCAAACATTTAAAAAAATAGTATCTGTTAAAAAACATAACAAATGACATTCCCCTTTTACAGCAACCAAAGGTGACATATGAAATACTTAGTAAAATACTAAACAAATAATCTGACATAATTAAAATACCGAGAGGCATGTAAGACCCTTAAAAAATTCTATTATCTGCTATTGGCATAGAATTATGTAAAGTGAAATAACTTCCTTCTGTAATACAAAGAATTATGTAAAGTGAATAACTTCCTTCTGTAAAGATTTTATGTATAGTACTATGATTTTAAATTTAATTTTATGTAACACAAGTGACCACTAGTAAACTCATACTACCCTCACTAATAATGCTTAAAGGAATGTAAACTAGGTGTATACTTCCAAGTTTCAATAAGAGCCATTCAGGAAGTAAAATAAATTTATGACTTCAGGATTATCTTAAATATGCTCTGTACTTAAGCACTGGGGCAATATTGCAGCTCTCATTTAATCCTGGGAAATTAAAGGCATTAACCTTTAATTTTTTAGAAAATTTTTGAGGTCTTTACATGCCTCTCGATTATTTTAATTATGTCAGATTATTTGTTTCTGTTTTAGTATTTTACTAAGTATTTCACATTTGGTTGCTGTAAAGGGAATGTCATTTGTTATGTTTTTAACAGATATATTTTATTGTACCCAATAAACCTGCGTTAAGGTCTAAGTGGCTTGTGGATTCTGTGGCACTCCTTTTGTGTGCAAATCTAGGCAAGTGTGGGAGAAGGGATAAGAGGAATATTCACCGAAGTTTGCATTCTGATTATATTTTAAGGGCATTTTACCTAATTTGATGCACACAATGAATTGCTAATACCCCAGTTTTTCAAATTAGCAAACTGTTTAATTCAAATAGATTGGTTTGCACAGCCCTAGTTTTGGTAAATTTTAAAAAAAAGTGCTGTCCTCTTAAGTGATACCTAAGCACTGTCTGCCACTCTTAGTACTATATACAATGCAAATGCAACACAAAGTAACATTTTTGCGATGTAAATTGCATACAGCTTTATTTCATATTATTATTGATACAGTTCAACTAAAATGCAGACTTTTAATTTGTCACATAACACCATCTCCTGTAGTATTTCATTGATACCTGAAATGTGACTTTTACAAGATTTTATATATATCCTTAGATTATTATGGATTGTCTGAAAAATTGTGTTAAAAATAAAAATATATAAATAACTAGTGAATCACACGTTATTGAAAGTATGCAAACAGTGATGATGGTTTGCAAACACATTTGTGATAATAGTCAGTGCAAAGTGCTTGCATTAAAACTGTATTATATTATAATAAAAACAAATCCAAGATTACATTCTTTAAGTCTTCACAAGTTTTTTTTTCACATATTTGAAACCATAAAGCCTAGATACTTTGTTACGATAGCCTTGAGGTTTTAAATGATGACAAGAAACTCCTTCCTGGGTCTGTGTGTTTTTTTAACATTTACAGAAAAATGAAAACATACATAAACTACACTCTGTATTGCTCATGCTGTACAATTTATAGTACAACTATCAATGACAATTTTCAGATTTTTTTTTATACTTTGGTGGAAATTACATCTGACTTCTTGATGTAAATGAAGTTATAGCCTCATAGAACAAATGGAAGTATACCAGTGATATGCCTTCTAAAACCATGAGCTATAGTTTTGAAACCATTGAGTGCTATCCTGAGGGAGATTATATTCTGTCAAAAAAAAAAAAAATGTTAGTCAAAACACTAATGCGGAAGTGCTCAGCCCCATGAGCCTCTGTTTCACCACTATCTCTCCCAGATCTACGGCTAGCTAAGCGATCCTCATTCAAAAAATACCCCTGAGCAACTGGTGGTAAAATCAGAGGTCTTTGGAGAAAAGATGCAGTTGTGTGAATGCTGGCCATCTCTACCACAGAATGAGTAATTTCTAGCTTCAATTCACACAAAAGCATGCATTTGAGACATTTTATTCTCTATAAAGTCTGTTTGTAGAATTTTGTGCTATAATCAGTGCACTAATCCCATAATATATTTTCTTTTATTTGACTTTTGCTACAGTTCTGCTTGCTTGTTAATCATGTGCAAAGATCCTGCCTCTTCCCCAACAAGGAAGCCCCTGTAGTCTTATTGCAGTATGAAATAATACAATACAAACATAGGTTTGTGTACTTTTGAGCATTTGGACTAGAGTGGATGATAACAACTAACTAGACAAGAAATATAAAATCTAGTCTCAGAGCAGGCTGATAATGAATGAGTAGCAATCAACCTCTTTGTAATAATCATTTGGTTAGTCTTTCAGCTGCTAGGGGGATCTAGTGTAAACACCTTGTGTTCATTTTTGTCCCTTTAATGTAGTGGCAGACAGGTGATACATTTAACATATTTATTCAGTTGTTAACAAAGTAAGTGGACTGCTGTAAAGAGTCACTTTTTTGCTACAGCAACTCTACTTTAAAATATTGCTATTTCGAACAGGAAGGTGATAAAGAGCATTCAGTAAACCATAGAATATTAGTTCTTCTCTTAAACAATGCAAAAATAAATCTGTCTAGAGATTGTGCTCTAGAAAATGTCAATAAGAAAAGAACCAAAAAATATTTAGGACTACCCACTGGTGCCAGGATATGACACAGAGTATACAGAGAAAATACTGTGAAATTTTCTGTCTTATACTTTAATTGTGAATGCAATAGCCATTATAACTATAAATTGCTATAACCTACTCCAAAGACATTTCTTAATCAGTTATCACTAGTCAAGTGACAGTGCAGGTCTGTGGAAACAAGCCAGGGCATAATCTGCAATACTAGCAATCTGGATTCAGGAATAGAAAAAGTCATCAGAGGACCAACTAGGGGCAGAGAAGAAATTGTCACCCCTATTACAGATTTCTTTCACTGCTGGAAGGCGTGCGTCCTGGTAGAGAATAAACACTGAAGTGAATTTCTGGCTTGCCGATACTGCATAAATATCAGGAAATACCTTACAAGTATGTGCAAGACTGGGTCTACAGCGCCTGAATCACTAATTATGTAGAGGTGTCACTGAGGTGATCAAATTGTGTTAACATTGCACAGAAAAATGCCCGCAGAGCTGAATGGAAATGAGCTGATTGAATGTGCCTGCTTGCTTTCTGTGCGAGATTGTGAACAGTGGGGTATAGGGAATGTTCCCTTCCCCCACTGTAGAATGATATTAGAGTTGCTATAAATAATTAACAGGGGGTATGGGGATGTAGGTTGGGGGGCTTGCACCCTGAAAAAATATTATTTTTCTTTTTTTTCCATGTTTTTTGGATTAACCACTTTTTGTCGATCTTGTGCAGTTTGCCTATATGAGCATATGACAAGTGCATGTAGATTGCATACAAGTTCCAAGTACAGCTATAGGAGGAAAAATAATCAATGGAAAACTGAAGTGATGCATCTTGGGCTCAAGAAATAATCCACAGTGCAACTCTCTTCCTTTTCCACCTGTCCCAGCACCTTCTCAGTGAAATTCCAATATTGTGAGCGTACTGGTGATTTCTGGTGCTGCGGTAGTGTTTTCACCCCCCAGTAAGATGCTGTCCGGTTCGATTCTCAGCTAGAGCATCTTCTGCATGGAGACATGCGTAAATGGGTGTACCTTCATTGAAGGTTGTGCGTCAGGGCTGGTAACTCGGCATGTAAAAATCAACTACCAATCATTAGCAGACCAGAGTTCCACTGTGGAAACCCCTAACCGGGAAAAGCTGAAAGACTCAACTGGTGATTTCTCTGGTAATAAAGACTGGTACTTACAGACTGCTTTGAATAACTGGAAGGGCAAAGACTGAATACCAAGTTGTATAAACCATATAATGTTGTAAAGCAAAGGTCACCATTAAAACCAGGATTATTTTACCTAATGGTAAAATAATCTCCTGTAGTCAGGTTAATTCTTTAGAAAATGAGAGTCACATTTTAAGACAGAAAAAACATGGTAAGCAAATGTGTTAGTAAGTGGAATAGAGGAGCAGGTGGAGGAGAGAAGTATCAGATCAAGGTAAGTACAAAGGGTTCCAAAATGTAGAACATGGATTTCCTTGGCTAATAAATTGGTGTTCCTGTAAACAAATGCTGCTATGACTGATAGAGGCAGTCGTTATTAGAAACAAACATCCCTAATTTTTACTAATCCTCCATGCTGAATGGTTAATAACTGAGTATATAACAAACTGCATAGAAGTTAAGTATCTTTTAGCTTATTAAGTCCAGAAGTAAAAAGCATCATGTAGTCCTCCAAGCCTTCTGAGGCAAGCAGACAGGGATGGGTGTGTCCAGCCAGGATGGGCAGTGTTAATTAGAAATGCTTCTAGTGGGTAGGTCTGATAAAGTGAAAGGACTAGCCCTTGAATGTACTGAAGAATGCATGCGTGGGGTGAACAAATAAGAATAGGTCATAACCCCTTCCCAGGAAGCAGATGTAGTGGCTGGCACCATTCCTCAGGATGACCTTAGGATCAATGCCAACTGCAGCTCGCTCAGAGTGGGACTTATCCTTAGTTCTTATGCCAGCTTGGGTAATGCAGATGTGGCAGTGACTGGTAAACAGGAAGCAACACCTACTGTGCCCAATGTTTGACACTGCAATTACTGAATTTAGTAGCAGATGAGATTAAAGACTTTGCTGATACACAAAACAAACTCTGCAGGTGTTTACTAGTTAAAGGAAAAAATAGACTGAGCTGATCAGTTAGTTGTAAAGTAATGGGTTGTATGAAGTTTCACCTACTTGCAGTGGAAATCTGCATGTCTTTAACATGATAATCTGGTAGTGAGTGCAGAGGGCTAAAACTCCAGTGTGTTAATGAGCTGCTGAGTGCAGAGGGCTAAAACTCCAGTGTGTTAATGAGCTGCTGAGTGCAGAGAGCTAAAACTCCAGTGTGTTAATGAGCTGCTGAGTGCAGAGGGCTAAAACTGCAGTGTGTTAATGAGCTGCTGAGTGCAGAGGGCTAAAACTGCAGTGTGTTAATGAGCTGCTGAGTGCAGAGGGCTAAAACTGTGTTAATGAACTGTTGAGTGCAGAGGGCTAAAACTCCAGTGTGTTAATGAACTGCTTCCTGTTGCAAGGGTGCAGGGTTTGAGTATTTCCATTTCATTTGATATCCTAGTATCTTCAACCTCAGTTTTTTTAAGTTAAAGGGTGTGCCTGAAAAAAATATAATATTAACAATTGCATCTTGATTAATTAAAACATGAATATTTCACACCAAAACATCTTGCACCATGGGAAGACAGTACTTAAAGCACTGACATTCCCAGGAGTTACAAAATACAAAAGAAACATTTTTTGCATCATTGCATATACCCTTGCATTTAAATGTAAGGGCAAGTTCCCACATTCTGAGATAGATTGGTCTATCAATCTATCTATCTATCTATCTATCTATCTATCTATCTATCTATCTATCTATCTAATACTTTGAGAGTACACTAGCTTGTAGAAAAGGGACAAAATGATAACAAGCACAGCACTTACCTTTTTGTTCTTCTCTAACTGCCATTACAAGATGATGACAAGTGTTTAAATAATCTGTAATCATCTTACAAAAGTGCAATAACAAATTACTGAAATCTCCTGAATGTGAACAGCATTTTGCAATGAAAAATTTCTTTTTCCTCTCTGATGTGCTAAACTGCACAGCTCCTGTAAGATATATATATATATATATTTATATATTGTTGCACCAACTTGGGGAATGGGAAATGTCTGATGCACTGGCAACTATTTTCTATTGAAAAGCCAGCTAGTCTCATACTAATGATTATGTAAATTAGTATCAGTCACTAGTGTTTTGCAAACAGCCCTGGCAATGATTTGAAGATACCGTTTTCATGTTTTACGGTGCTAAAAAAGTAATTTAGCATGTTTTTACATTTAGAAGCAGCTCGTTCTCAGTGACTCATTTGTTTACTGTATGAAATGTTTTCTGGACATTAGCAGTATTCATTTTCAAGACAATTTGCCTCTAAATTATTCAGCTTGTGTTGCACTCAAATTTAAAGTATAAATACTAAACAAAATATTGTCCATTTGTGAACTTGGTGACAGTCCTTTAAATGCAACTCTTACAATGCACTGCTACTAATACAGCACACAGTTTTCTATCAGCCAATCTCTCACCATTTAATAGTAATAAAGCTGGTATGTAGAGAATCTGCTTTGTCACTTATTTTTCATGATTTACATTCTAAAACACAAATAAACACAACTTAGTTATTTTCTGATTTTTTTTTTTTTTATTTATGGCTACTCTAATGTACTTTTAACAATTGCTACACCTAGAACGATGTTTGTAAACCTCATTATATGTAGAGAAGTGGGTTAGGACCCCTTTGGGCAGGAAGAGCCAGTCACAATTCCCCAAATCACCAGCTGCTTAAGTGACTTCTTTAAAGTTACACAGTAGGCAAAGGGAGTCAATCCATTAACTACATGAAAAATCTCATTTACAGCTCCTAGCCTTTATCCTCTATACTAAATGCCAGCACATTCGCTTGTTTCATAAGCAGGTTATATATCCGTTTCACTGTGCTTTAAGAAACATATTTTGAATATTTGTTTTTTATTTGCCAAGTTGCACAAATCTCCTTTATTTTTGCATATCATAAAAGTTTTCATTTTGGGTGACGTGTCAGATTTTGCTGCTCTGTATTACAATCCAGAAGAAAAGTTATTATTCTTGTGAGACAAGCAAACATTTACATTTACCTCAGGGCAGTTGCTTCCTTCTTTTGCTCATGCTGTCATTGTTTATTTTATGTTTTCTGATATTTAATATTGTCACTGGCATCACAGCATCCCGGAGAAAGAATGAGATAGTATTTTAACACTTTAACAGCTCCGTTTTTTCCTTGACATTTTCCTGTAGGTTCTAAGCTGGATTGATGGTTTGATCTTATACACAGTATAATAAAGTGAGGGGGTATAGATGGTGGACCCCCCCCAGGGTATGGCTGATTTAACTCCCTGCAGAAACACTTTAGGCTGTGAGAGATATAAGTATACATAGCATGCTTATGATGTGAGTACTTGTAGTTAGATCCTTTATGTACTTGAAAGAATAGTTTCATATAATTAGGGCAGAGCATTCGGGCTACAAAGTGTTCTGTGTCAGGTTATCATATTGGAATTATAGTTGTTTCCATGCTATTTCAAATTCCCAAACATCCCCATTCTGGTTTAAAATCACAGATAATGTTTTATTCCAAAACAATAGAGCTAAATGACTACATAATCAATAATTCTCTACATCATAAAAAGTCCTGTTATCACTCCAGCAATGCTGCACTGCAGATTAATCAGTGTAGCCCTCTTCACTGTCCAAACTACAACAGCAGGGAAGTCATGTCCACTTACTGATTACTCTTAACCCTGTTTGCAATGCATTTGTTGTGTAACATACTAGCATACTATGAAACCTGTTGCACAGTAAGTAACTCCCTTTCAAATCACAGCCCTGTGTAATTTATTAGCACACAATGAGAAAAGCCTTTCTAAAGTAAGACATTTTCAAATGTCATCCCATAGAAACTTACTGATGCACTGTGTAAGCAATTCTACACTGTTTAATTCCTTTCTGAATTTTGCCATGTGAACTCATATAGGTCTTTACAGAGTGTTAAGTGCTTCTGAATCATATCCATAAGGTAAAAAAAGCATCTTTCAGCTTTGTTTCTAAAACAATATATTGCACTAAATGTGGTCATTTAACTAAACTTAAATAGTTTAATTTTCATACTATAATTTATCAAATCAGTCATCCCTCCATCTATTATATCATAAAGCATATTTGAAAATATCTAATGCTTTTCATTTCCAAAATATAAGTATACGACATGGATCATATTCTAGAAATAACACAGAAATTAATATGTTTGATGTATATCTTATGTGTTATAGTTCCTTTTTTGGATTCATTGCACATCAGTAAGTCAAATAACATCAAAAATACTTAGTCCAGGGTTATAAACCTCTTCTGCAATCAAAAGAATGGTTTGGGGGGACAGGTACGTCTCAAAGAGGATACTGCTGCTCTGGACCAGACTCCCCATTCACATGAAACTAAATTCATCATAGTCCATATTCAAACGGAACTTAGATCTATGGATGATAAGCAGAAAATTCACCCCAGGTCTACCCACTGGACTAATAATGGACAAAGGCACTTCCTAAATACTTTATCCCATGCATGTGCTTCCTCAAATTATCTGTGGTATGATCCCAGTTATTCTCATTATGGGTAATATATAATTATCGATCACTGAATGGGTAAGACCAATATCTAACCAAATTGGATGGGTTAATTCGAGTAAAAAAAAATAAGGAAATTGGCTAGCTATAAAATGGCCCTCAGAGGCATCTAGCCTAGTACCTATAAACATATTTTAATTAATTATTAATTAATTAATAATGAATTAACTTCTGTTCTTAAGGCACAAATTTGACTATGAAAACCACTATGTTAAATCCTTTTTTCAATGAAAATGTACTTTTTCACTATATTAATAGAGTGTAGGCCACATCCTGAAAATACGCAATGCAAAGTAAAAATACTTAGAAAATAATAAAAATTAAAAGTATAACTTTATAACTGGCTCATCAATAAGCAATATGTCACTTGAAGGAATACAAAAAGAGTGATCATATTTGATTGAACTTGAAAAGATTGAAACACACACATATACACACACACACACACACACACACACACACACACACACACACACACACACATGCACACACACACACACACACACACACACACACACACACGCAAACACACACACACACACACACACACACACACACACACACACACACACACACACACACACACACACACACACACACACACACACACACACACACACACACACACACACACACACACACACACACACACACACACACACACACACACACACACACACACACACACACACACACACACACACACACACACACACACACACACACACACACACACACACACACACACACACACACACACACACACACACACACACACACACACACACACACACACACACACACACACACACACACACACACACACACACACACGCTCCAATATTAAAAATTACTATATTTTTTTACAAGGGGCAAGCCCATGCCTCACCATACCCCCCTGCTAATTATTTATCCTAACCCCAGGATTTTACAACAGTTGGGTAAGGGCATATTCCTAGACCTCACTGATCTATGAACTCGAATGGAAAGTAGCCAAAAGGCTTCCAGACTGCAACCCACTTTCTAGTTTCTAGGTTCAGAATACCGCACATTAGAGTTTATTTATTTACTGACATTTGATTACTGGGAAAGTCCAAATAGGTAGGTGCCCAGTTTTAGTGGAGGCATGGGCAGAAAACCTCCAAAGTAGTACAAAAATATTTTATGGACAAGAAATGTGCAATCTTTAAAAATAAGGAACTTTTTGCATTCTCACAAATCACAGCTTGCTTCTTGATGACACCATCATAAAGTTATACAGCCAGATTCATTAAAGCCTACATGGTCCATTTACATGACATGCACATGGTACCACACTGTTTTGGATTCAATAAGTAGCTCTACATGGTGTGTAGAGCCACAGACAGCCATTCAAACAAGGTAAACACCATGGCATGCAAATTACAGCATAAGCAGCTGAATTATATACTAATCAACCAATCCAAAATGGAGGAGCTATTCAACAAGATATAAAGCAACCCTACAGACTCAGTGCTGTTTTTCCCTGTGAATTCCAATACCTACTGGAATACAGCCATGGAAAGGAGTCTACACAGAAACAATGTTAGGGCTGCTATGTCTTTAATTCATGTGCATGTGCAACAGGCTGAAGTCTATGCTGCTACTGCTAATAGACCAAGGCCAAGAAGGAGAGCAGTTTTCAGACCCCAGGTAACTTATGAAAATCTACATGATGTGGAAATTGTAGGGCTCTATAGGTTGGACAAAGACACACTAGAGGAACTCTGCAACCTCTGTCATCCTCAGCTCAGAGCCAGGGCAAACCAAGGAGAACCCATCCCAGTGGAGACAAAGGTATGTGTAGTATGTGATGTAAGGAGATACTGCCAGCCCAGCTAGCTGTAATTTTGTAAATAATTAAATGTCATTGGTGAATATCAAAATGATTTGTGTAAGATGCTTGTGTTACAAATATATTAGAATTGTATGTCATGTGTATATCAAACTGCTTGTACAGACATGTGTGTTGAAAAGGGTACTTACAAAATGCTTGTGTTTAAAATGGATCCACAGTGTGCCTTACTGGACAAGAACAGAAATGTGCATGCACTACCGTAACTATTTAAATGTATATACTTTAACAGTGGAAACTGGGATACAGGAGGTTAACTTCAGTCTAGTAAATTTTAGAAAAACAACTGAAATGAAATTATTTTATGGATAGGCCATACAAGACGGCATCTCTCAGTTTTCAGTACAGTAAGATACACAATGTCTGTACTAAGAAACTTTCTGTAAGCCTGAAGGAATGCAATTGTTTTATGACTTCCAGCATCTGCCAAGACCGCTGTCTTAAAAACAGGATATATGATCATATATACTGTATAAGGAAGTGTGACATTAATAATGCACTATCAAGACATCTTATTAATAGTCCACAGTGCAAGCTATTCAAGTTTGCAATTCTAGATGTTGTTTTCCCCAACCCCCGAGGGGGTAACATAAAAGCTGTTGTTGGGGAACGGGAAATCAGGTGGCAGATAAGGTTGGATGCAGCCACCCCCCCAGGCCTTAATGAAATGATTCCTACAAAACCACTAGTCAGGGTTTAGTTCAATAAATTGTGCAATATGTTGTTATATTTATTACAGTAATTATATAATGTTTGCATTCCATATTATATTGTATGTCATATATTATATTATATATTATATATCATATGTCACATAATGTGTTACATGCATTGGGCAATATGTTACATATATATATATTTTATTTTATAAATTCAACTCACAAATATTTTTTCTACCAATATCATGATTGATATATATTATACATATCTTGATTGATAGCCACTTTAGAAGGCATTTTATTCCACTTTTAGAAAAATAATCAAATGGCATTATATAACTGTTTTTAATAATTTGTGATTTTGCTTATTTAGTATATATAAAATAGTGATTTAGATATTTATTGCTTTTTAGATTAGTAGGGTTCGTAAATTATATGAACTATATTTTCAGTGTGGTTATGTAGCAAGATGTATACATTGCATTTGTATGAAATGTGTAAGATAGCACTGTTTTAATAATTGATTTATTGTTTAATTACAATTTAGGGCGGGCTTTTTACTTCAATTATGATATATAAGCGTCATGATTCCATGCTATGATGTTCTGAAGAAGACAGATTTACTTCTGTAGAAAGCGCTCAACCTATTTTATGTCAATAAATTAAGTGTTTCCAGCACAGTATCCTGTATTCCTGGCGTTCATTCACCTTTGGTGTGTTTGCTATTTTATGGATAGGCCATACAAGACGGCATCTCTCAGTTTTCAGTACAGTAAGATACACAATGTCTGTACTAAGAAACTTTCTGTAAGCCTGAAGGAATGCAATTGTTTTATGACTTCCAGCATCTGCCAAAGATTTGAGGAAAATCCCTTGCCTGTATAGTTTTACAGGTAGATGCTAAATGCTGCCAGCTTCTAGCAATGGGGTTTTGGGCCTGGGAACTAAAAGTCAGATGACAAGAAATGATGTCATTCTGCAAGCTATCCCAGAAGTTACATCTTAGATATTAAATTGAGAAGTCTTTTAGTGAGACATGGCATACTGCATTCTGTCTTGGACCTGACAACAACTAGAAGATCCATTCACCATACATCTGCCTTGTTCTATTAGTAAGTTCTTAGGATATAGTAATTCTCTTAGAAACCATCAGGAATATAATAAAGCTTAGTTTAGATATTTTTATTAATTTATTTGATAATGTCCTGCAATACTGTTTTAAATATTTCCTGTGGTCTTGAACTCTGATGACACTGTGAATATATATTTAGTATTGTCTTGTTCTTTTATTATTTATTATTAAATATATTTAAACCTTTCATTGTGGCTGATCTGTGTGGAGACATTTACATTTTGAGAGCACTTGCATATGTATTTGGTGACACTGTGGGCCACTCCAAATAGTCTTGCTCTTGGTCAAACTACCGTTTGTATTAGTATTAATATTACACAGCAAAACTGGACACTCTTTGTTAAGGGCCTTAAAGTAGCTAATAACGGGTTCTGATGGCAGTGGTAACTATGTTATAGTCTAGGCAGAAGTGGGAATAGCTAGCAAACCTCTGCCAGCCTTTCTCATGTGTATGTGTGTGTGTGTGTGTGTGTGTGTGTGTGTGTGTGTGTGTGTGTGCATGTGTAAAACAAATCTTCAAGACTGTGTGTGTGTCAGCTACTTGGACAGGGACACAAAGCACTGGTCAGAGAGAGGGAGTGTTGGAGGACTTGGCTTGGAAACCTGGCTAAGGACTTAAATCTATAGCTGTGCCAGTGGGGAGTCTTATTGGGGATCTTGAGAAAGAGGGAGAAACCAGCCCCGGACTGACTGTGGTCTCTGTGTGCTCTTAAGGGAAATTGTACTTGATGCAAAGAGCTGCATCTGGAAATACTGTGCATGTACCTGTCATCTTCCCAGTGTAAGTCCCCCACTGGTGCCAGTGGTTAGGATTGAAACTCCTTGTTTACTGGTTCAACGGTGGGCATCACATTTTGGTGGGCAGTGGTGTGGATATTGAAATTCTGTAGCCTCTAAACAGTGGTCACTAAAGAAAGTGTTTCTGATCTCAAGCAGCCACATGGTAGACATACAGAGTTTCATATCACAGAGGTTTTATTTGTTTTTTGTTAGCTTAGTTAGTCAGGGTGAGCAGGCAAGAAAGTCAGCCGAGGATTATGGCAAGGTGACAAGGAACCAGTTGGTGAGTTGTGCTATGCCAAAGGACTTGGGCATGCCAAAATGACTAAATGAGAAATTATTGCAACCTTAGCCACAGCTGCATCACAGTCCAGCAACCAGAAGGGCAACCAGACTGGTTGCGGAGATGTACAACTCTCAGAAAATGGACAGTTCAACCTTGCCTCAAAGGACTTAAATATCTATCTGGAGTTAAAGAGACTTGAACTGGAGGTCAGACATTTGGAATTAGAATCAGCAGGGAGACTGCGGCATTTGGCTACTGAAGAAAATGAGAGACTGATATATTTAGAGGCTGAAGAAATGAAAGGCAGAGGCAACATGAAAAGGAGATACTGACTCTTCACCAGGGTCATGGAGGTAATGGGGAAGGGAATAACCAAACCCCAGAAGCAATAAAGGTCAGTAAATTTCTTCCACAATTTACAGAGAGTGATAATTTTGATAGTTTTATTCATATGTTTGAAAAGGTATGTAAGCAGTATAATGTCGACCAAGGGCACTAGGTATGGTTCCTGACCCACTTACTCCATGGTAAAGCTGTAACTGCTGTTTCTAAATTGTCTGATGCTGATTGCTTAAATTATAATACTGTTAAAAATTGTTTATTACAGCATTTTAAGCTAACACCTAAGGCTTATAGAAAAATGTTTTGTGAGCATAGACGCAAGGCAGATGAAAGTGTGTGTGAATATATTGCTGTTAAGCACTTATTTTCATAAATGGATGAGTGGGTGTCAGTTCATCACTTTTAAGGGCTGGCCAACCATTTGGTGTGGAAACAAGCCCTTAGCAATTTGCCTGAGGACACGAGGATCTAGTTGGTAGACAGGGAACGCAATATCGCAGATGAGTTGGTGAAAAAGGGAGACCTATACCTAGCAAGCATGGCATCACTGCACAGGAAAGGGATAGTCAGGGCTGCACAGTGGTCTAAGAGAACACATGGTGGGCAGCTAAAATTTCCCCAACAGGCTACACCAGTAACAGGGGAAGCCACTAGTTCAGGTACATGGCCGGGATAAAGGGTTAAATGTTTTAAATGTAACCAGTGGGGCCATGTAGCATATAGATGTCCATTGAGGCAAGGTGGGGAACAAATGGTGGGGAGCCAGTAAGGGGGGAATGCAGGATGTCAGTGGTAAGTTGTCTGGAGACAGCAAGGGTACCAAATTACCAAAAGAGTTTATACCCTATCTTAGTAGATTGGAAACAGGCCACTGCTAAGGGAGACATGATCTCTGATCTAACCATTGTGAAGCCTGCAATGGTTAAAGAAGAGAACTACTTGCTTGGGCAATCTACTCCAGTCAGAGCTTTAGGAGGGACTCCATTCCAAATACCTTTGGCTATGGTTCACCCTGACTGGGAAGGTGGAAAAGGAAACAAGCAAGTAGGTGTGCTTGAGGATATCCCTGCAGATGTCCTGATAGGGAATTATTTTGATAATGCAGTACCTTGTGTGCCTGCAGTTACACACAGTCAGGTTTGGAGACAAGCATGTGATTCTGGTAGCCTGGGCGGACCCAGACAGACCACACACTTGAAGCCAGGATTGGTGAGGTGGTTACTTCAGGGTGGGAGCTACCCTGTAGCAATGATACTGAAAGTGAGCCACAGCTGCTGGTTGGTACTGATGTTCCCTTGGACTGAGTAACTGCAAGGGCAGAAGTTAGTAGCAGTACCTAGGCTGGCAATGAGGCACTGCTGTCAAAGGATACCAGACTTCCTGTGGAATGGGAGCTGGGAAAGATTACAAAGATAAAGTTGAGACAGGCTCAACTCTCAGAACCTACATTACATAGCTTGAGGGAGGTAGCTAGGAAGCACCTGATTCTCAAGGGAAAGGAGGATCTGTATACTCGGAAAAAGGGTTACTGTATAGAGAGTGAACCCCTGAGGGAGGGCTAGAAGGTGAGAGAATATGGCAGTTTGTGGTGCTCAGAGCCTACCATCTGGCACTTCTAGCCATAGCCCATGACATTCCCTTTGCAGGTCATATGGCATAAAGTATACCAAGAGACATGTTATGCAGAACTTTTATTGTCTTAGGATTTCCAGGGATTAACCAGGGTACTGCAGGACCTGTGAGCAGTTCCAAAAAGTAGACAAGGCAGGAGACAAGGTGAATGCTCCTTTGATGCCTTTGCCTGTGATTGAGGTGCAGTTTCAGAAGGTAGCTATGGATATTGGAGGGCCTCTGAGTACCCCAATTTCCACAGGGAAGAAGTATATCCTAGTGGTAACAGATTATGCTACCAGATACCCTGAGGCAGTGGCTGTGTCCTCCATTGAGGCAGAAATTGTGGCAAATGCTTTGTTAGAGATTTTCATCAGGGTAGGTTTCCCAAAAGAAATACTAACTGACAGAGGAGCCAATTTATGTCAGACCTGCTGGCTTGTCTGTGGGAGCACTGTGGGGTGAAGCACCTGAAGACCACCCCTTACCACCCCCAAACTAATGGTTTTGTGGTGAGGTTAAACTCTACCCTAAAGACCATGCTACGGGCATTTGCAGACCAGTTTCAGAGGGACTGGGTCAAATATTTCCCCTCTGTTGTCTGCTTACAGAGAGTTGCCCCGGGAATCTACAGGTTTTCACCCTTTAGACCTCTAGATTTGATTCACAAGGAGTGGAAGGGTGAGTGAGAATCCCACAAGGAGTCTTTTGTGGCATATGTCCTAAACCTCAGGACAAGGCTCAGGGAAGTCATGGGCTTGGCCCAAGAGAACCTAGCAGAAACCCAATAGAAGAAAAAGGTCTGGTGTGACAGGAATGCTCAAGCTAACGATTATGCTGCGGGGCAACAGGTTATGGTTCTCATTCCTATCAGACACAACAAGCTGCAGCCAGCATGGGAGGGACCCTTCAAATTGGTAAGGAAGGTCAGTGATGTTAACTACATAGTTGAACTTCTAGACAGGTGGCAGGGGCACAAACTGTACCATGTTAACATGATGAAACCTTACCATGATAGGAAGGCCATTGTGCTAAGTATTTGCAGTAAGAGGCAGGAGGAGTCTGAGGAGGATCTATGGCTACAAGGAGGCAGCCAGCAAAATCCCAAGTTACTATGGTGGTGCCTAGGGTTACAGGCATATGATATGACAGTACAACATTAATGGGTTCAGCAATGCAAAGGCAGCTGGGATCTCAAGACAGGGAATGGGGTAAGGCATTCCCAGATAGGCTCATTTCTCTCAAGTGTTTCTCAAGGGTCACTTGAAAAACTAGGTTGAGTCTTCAAGGGGGGAAGAAGTGTGATGAAAGGAGATACAGCCAGCCTAGCTAGCTGGAATGTTGTAAGTAATTATATGTCATTGATGAATATCAAAATGATTTGTGTAAGATGCTTATGTTACAAATGTATTAGAACTGTATGCCATGTGTATGTTAAACTGTTTGTACAGACGTGTGTGTTGAAAAGGGTATTTGCAAAATGCTAGTCTTTAAAATGGATTTATAGTGTGCACTACTTGAAAATAACAGAAATGTTCATGCACAATTGTAACTGTTTAAATTTACATATTTTAACAGTGGAAACTAGGATACAGGAGGTTAACTTCAGTCTATTACATTTTAGGAAAACAACTGAAATTACATTACTTTATGCCTAGGCCATGAAAGATGGTATCTTTCAGTTTTCAGTGCAGCAAGAGACACAATGACTGTACTAGGACACTTTCTGTATTGTCTTTTGGGTGAAATAATTATTAATTTTGAAAGCATTAAGGAATGCAATTGTTTTATGACTTGCAGCATCTGCCAAAGATTTGAGGAAGAGCCCTTGTCTGTATAGTTTTGCAGGTCAATGCTAAATGCTGCCATCTTCTAGCAATGGGGGTTTGGGGCCTGGGAACTAAAAGTCAGTGACAAGAGATGATGTCATTCTGCAAGCTATCCCAGAGGTAACATCTTAGATATGCAACTGAGAAGTTTCTTAGTGAAACAGGGCATTCAGCATTCTGTCTTTGACCTGACCACATCTAGAAGATCCATTCATCAAACATCTGCCTTGCTCTATTAGTAAGTTCTTAGATTATAATAATTGCCTTAGTCAGGAATATAGTAAAGCTTAGTTTAGATATTTTTCTTTATTTATTTGATACTGTCCTGCAATGTTGTTTTAAATATTTTCAGTGGCTTTGAACTCTGATGTCACTGTGAATATATATTTAGTATTGTCTTGTTCTTTCATTATTTATTATTAAATATATTTAACGCTTTCATTGTGGCTGATCTGTGTAGAGATATTTAAGTTTTGAGAGCACTTGCATATTTATTTGGTGACACTGTGGAACACTCCTAATAGTCTTGCTCTTGGTCAAACTACCATTTGTATTAGTATTAATATTACACAGTAAAATTAGAAACCCTTTGTTAAGGGCCTTAAAGTAGCTGATAAGGGGTTCTGGTGGCAGTGATAACTACCTTATAGTTTGGGAAAAAGGGGGCATAGCTAGTAAATCTGTGCCAGCCTTTTCCAGGTTTTGTGTGTGTGTGTGTGTGTGTGTGTGTGTGTGTGTGTGTGTGTGTGTGTGTGTGTGTGTGTGTGTGTGTGAGAGAGAGAGAGAGAGAGAGAGTAAAGAGAGAATTATCTCTGCTAGTCCTTAGAGAATGACAAATCTCCAAGACTATGTGTGTCAGCTACTTGGGCAGAGACACAAAACACTTGTTGAACAGAGAGATTGTTGGACAACTTGGCTTGGAACCCTGGAAATGGACTTAACTCTATAGCTGTGCCAGTGGGGAGTCTTATTGGAGATCTGGAGAAAGAGGGAGAAACCAGGTCCAGACTGACTGTGGTCTCTGTATGCTCTTAAGGGAAATTACACTTGATTCAAAGAGTTGCATCTGGAAATACTGTGTGTGTACCTGTCATCCTCCCAGTGAACATCCCTCAGTGTTGCCAGTGGCAAGGATTGAGATTCTTTGATTACTGGTCCAGTGGTGGGTCATCACATAGCACTTAGAATTTTAGCTACAGATACCTTTCAGAGACCAATAGGGGACATGCTGTGGGTGTCACAGACAGCATCCAGGACCCTCCATCAATTCTTGAATGATATACTCCAAGATCCTAGTGACCACATATTTTTTCCCATACTCCTGAGGACAGGGCCAGAAATATGCAGGAGTTCTACCCTGGAGTACACTACCCTAAAGTACAGAGTGCCATAAATTGCATACATATAGAAATTAAGGCACCACCTAGTAAACAGTGAAGGCTCTACATTCATAGATAGGGCTTACACTATATTAACTGTCAAGTCATGTGTAATGCTAAGGGAACCATCTTAAACATGTGTGATGGCAATCCAGGCAGCTATCACTACTCACATATCTGGCACATCTCCCAACTGTATCAGATGTTCACCTGGGGGGATATCCTACGGGGTCATTTACTGAGGGATGCAGGTTATTCACTGAAACCATGGCTGATGACACCCATCAAAAATGCACACACACCTGCTGAAGAATACCATAATGAGACACATGCTCAAACCAGAAATATTGCAGAACATGTGTTTGGGCTGCTGAAGTTGCTGTTCTGGTGCCTAGATACATAGTTCATAGATTAGTACTAGGCTAACTGCCCTTGCAAGCCATTTTAAGCCTAGCCAATTATCCCTTGTGAGACTCAAACCCTGCACCTTGTGTTTGTAAAGCAAACACCTTAACCATTAGGCCAACCCCCCCCATATTCTGGGGGAAGCCCTGCAGTACAGTCCATGGATATGTACTAAAATATTCACAGTATGTGCCATGCTACCCAACATCTTTATGAGAAAACAGCTTCAGCAGGATCAACAAGGGGAAGGGGCACACATCTCACCACTAATGGGAAGGTCACCACAGTTACATGTAGGTGAGGAGTCAGACAGGGAAGCAGCAGCTGCTGTGGGTGCAGTCAGATGTAGGCATGCTCAATATGCCCTTGCATTGTCTAAGACACAAGGCATAGCACACTCACTCACCATCTAAGGGCCTAGAACCTTCCTCCTATGCACATACATATAATAACATTGTTGCCAGTCAACACTCAAAACCTTTACCTACCTATGTATTGACTGTGTACTGCTTGCATCAGACAGAGGCAGCCCTGAACTAAAATTGTTGCAACTGCTGGATTTACAAGGTAAGGGTTGAACCTGGAGTGTATTGTGTAATAATATGAATGACTGGCATATCCTTGCATGTTGTTACTTGGTAGTGTAAACAAGTAAAAGGTGGGAGATTTGTAAGAAAAACCTTAAGATGTGATAACAGAGATTTATTTATATGTGTCCATTATTAAGTAGTAGGCCTCAAGCATCAAAGGTTCACACAGTCATACCTCTCAAAGGTAGCAATGGTCACTGCATGCCCTCAGTTTAGCAACATACATTTTGTGCTGCAAAATCATTAAAGAGAGAAGTTAGAAAGTAATGACACACATTTCAGTTTCAGATTTCACATCCCTCACAAGATCATTAACAATAAAGATGGAAAAAGTTTGATGCTATCAACTGTCGAACTTTCTAAGACCAATATTAGCCAAAGGTACAAGTAGCAATTCAACATCACAAATGCAGATATACTAAGCATTAAGTAGGCTATACACCCTGAGCATCAGACACAAAGCTTATATATCCCTCAATCCAATAGATACAAAACAGGGATATGGCATGGTTATCATCACTTGCACAGGGTGTTATGTGTGGGGAGACAGGAAGCCTAGGCTGACACAAAAGGTCAGTGAGTGTGTGAGAGTAAGATAGAGGAGAAGGCAGACATTTTAAAAAAATAACAAATTGCTAGTGAGACAAAATTAGTTTTAAGATTCACAAATGAACTATGTAACTGTTGTGTTTGCTTCTGTATGGGTCCTCCAGGTGAAACTGGTGAGTGAGTGTCTGCATGAAACCAGCCAAGCTCTGTGCTAGCTCTGCACCTTGTTATATCAGACAAATGTCATGGTAGATGTGGCAGTTCATTGTTGTCATACCTG
Source organism: Protopterus annectens (assembly GCF_019279795.1). Lineage (NCBI taxonomy): Eukaryota > Metazoa > Chordata > Ceratodontiformes > Protopteridae > Protopterus > Protopterus annectens. The sequence goes on from NC_056742.1 coordinate 472,951,157, forward strand.
ACCATGAGAACTGGCTCTGCCAGGAGTTGCACTGGCATGTCCACACCCACAGTCAGATGCAATGCTGCTCCCTGAACATGATGGATGTCTGCTCTGGATGAGTTCCCCTTATGAAGATGCACAGAACCACAACCCCATGGTCTGCCATGTCTGGGTGTGGACAGCCCAACTACTGATGGATCAGTGGAAGTACTGCCACTATGATCAGGCACAACCATGTTGGCTAACTGCAGGTCATGTGTCTGACCTAGGTTCATGAGGATGCCAGCCCCTCCCAGCAGATGTTCATTACAGACACAGCCCATTCCAACATGTCATTAATCCGATCCATTGAATCAGCAACATGGTGGAGGCAGTCATGTATGTCAGCCTCTGCCACATCTACAAATGTAAGCATTTCTCTTTAGGACCAATGGGAACATGCCTGTGCCTCCATTTGGCCCTAAATATATGTTGAGTGATATGGAAAGGGACACATGAAGCCTCCTCCTCCTCCAAGCACACCTAACAACTCTCCTGCATGGCACCTCACCCACACTTTGGCTACTCCAGAGTCAACAGGCATTGAAGCCACATTGACCACACTTCCCTGATTGATTGTCTTGCCCTTCACCTGTCCAATATCTGGGGGTTCACTGGAATGGTTAGGTGTAGGGCTACTGGCTGTGTCTGATGGAACTTCAGGGGTTGGTTGTATGTCAACCTCTGTGTCAGATTCAATCTCTGCACCCCCTGACTGTTCTTCTGTTTGGCCACCATCATCATCGGTGTCTGCTGATACTCTGACATCAGGTGGTAAAAGTCCCAAACTTCCACTGTCAGGATCACCTGTGATAAAAAACAACAAACACAGGAAATAAATAATACCTACACTACTATAGTACAATATATGCTAACCAAATTACAGTGGTTCCACTATTAGACAGTACAGCAATACACACAACAGTCCTGATATCAACATCACACACTAAAATATTTATTTGAACTGCTCATCGATACTGACATAAAAATGTTTTGCTTACCATGCACAGATGATGGTATACCCCCTGTGCTGGATGGTCCTAGAAGAAGTTAAGCAAAAAGTAATGAGAACATCATCACAATTAATAATAACACATGGGTAAAACCTTTAGCCCTTTATATGTCCATTAACCATACTTTTGACAAGTACCTGGATGACAAGCCCAGCCTAAGCCCTTTGTGAAATTGATCAGAATGTGTTGGTAACTGTAGCAGTCATCAACCCCCCCGATCAATTTCTTGTTAAACAGAACTAATGTATTGATGTAAATATTTTACTATACAGCAGTATTTAACAATTGAAATACAAAAGCCTACCTGGAAGCTCTTCATGGGACATACTTGCTAACCCTGAAACAGTAGAACCAATTTCAAGAACATGCTGTTCTACACTTTATGAGGAGCTGTCTGGATCTCTGACAGTGGTCAGGAGCTCTTCATTTGCTGTTAATGGTGGCTCCATAGCAGGCCCCCCTGCTACCCATCCAGTCACTGGCCACTTAAGCTGCTCTCCTCCATGCAGATGAGATGATGTCAGTGGCCCTATGGCATACCTGATCATATGTCCTGTTGTCGCTGCCTCTTGCTTTGAAGTCTTCAACTATCTGCTGCCAAATTTGCATTCTGTCTGACATAGCTCCAAGTGTCCTCTCAAGCAGAAAAGCACTATGTTGCCTAACAGCTTCCACAATGACCTGATTTTTCAGGGCCACTGAAGGGTGTTTTGGGGGATTGAGACACCTGGATGCCATGGTTCTATGTGTCCTAAAACACCATGGCAGGATAATGCACATAAGTATCACATAACTTCGAAATAATTGATCCCCGATAAAACAGAAAATGTAGCATTTCATTATAACCCACTGTGGAAACATAAAAAAGTCTAGAAATTTGAAACATGAACAACAGGCTGGACACCAAAAACAGGCGATTAACAACAGCAAAATTGCTTTGATTGTGCCATAACAGAAATCCAGCATTCCTCCCCCACCCTCAAAAGAGCAGGCAAATGATACATTTTGCTAACAAATCATCATAGAAATGCTAAAAGTGCTATCAAATGAAATGTCCCTGAAACATGTCTACAGATTTATTTATTTATTGAAATTTCTTGACTGAGAAAGTCCACTAGGTGAGAAACCCATTTTCAGTGGAGGCCCAAGGAGAAACACTTCACAAATATATTTTTTATTAAAGTGCTCTTAATAATAGACAAAGAACAAATGGTCATAGTAGACATTTGCATAAGATATTAGTTTATGAAATACAGTAGCTCATCAAATAAAATATTCAAAAACATTTGTAGAGAGATTCAAGGTATACAGTTCATTTGAAATGCTTAAAATTGACTAGAAATTGTCTTGGAGAAAGTAGCAAGAATAGGATATGCTAGAAGATAAAGAGAAGAGTCATTTTACACAGAACACTCCATTTTAATGCATTGCCAATCATGTATACCTGTGAAATGCCACTGACAAACATACCCATGCCATCAGTGCACTTCTAATGCATACAGATAAATATAGCATTTGCTAATTAAAATCTATATACAAAATATTAAACAGATTTTTTTTTCTGAATGACATTTCAGCACATGTAGTATATAGCTGAAAAATGCAAGCATACTTTCTCAAATTCAGTAATCTTCTTTGCATATATATGCCAAAGTAATAACTTCTTTTATGTGTTCTCCACATAAACAAGTCTTCTCATCTTCAGGTTTCCTAGCTAAATGGTTGCCTTTTTATGGTATAGATTCAGGGCTGTCAGCATGGTGAAGATGTAAATGAGGTGTGAACTCATTAGAACTGCTGAATCCCAAATACTTGGCTGCATATAGACATGCAAACATAGTGCAAGCACTCACTCAGTGTTTGTTGCTAATAGTTTGCAACTGTAAATGATTATTGGTAGGGAGAATGAAAACACAAAAGCAATGCAAACTGCCCTACCTCCAGTGGGTGTGTCTGGTTAGAATTACAAAGTATTTAGAAGTCATTTTACTGAAAGTAAGTAGCACACAATTCACAGGTTCTGATTATTAACATCCACCCCCCTTAATTTGTTGACAATTGTATATTATTGCCTGTAATATTCTCATACATTTTAAGGAAAAGGATATAGAATGCCTTATGGACTGCATGTCCCAGATTACTGGTCAGATAAGTCAAGAATGTGCAATAAACACAGAAAGGTTAGACAGAGCTGCATTTTTGCAAACAATAGTCATAAATGATTGTGTGATCACTCAGTCTACTACATCCGAAATTAACACATGTACAAATAACTGTTATATGGTTTGTTAGTGTGGATGATGTTGCAGTTGTTTGTATGTAGAATGATTTTAGTTCCCTGCTACAAAGCTGTTTGTGTGGCAAAGAGGAATAACACACTCTTACTGTGTTCTGAAAGCTCATTGGAGTTAGAGTTCAAATCCAGACATATGTAAAAATATTTCATGTGTACTAAGAGACATTTTGTAGTGTTTGTTTCATAGATTGTGTTTCTTCATTTGAACTACTTTTCCCTTTTATTTAAGTTTCAGTTCCCTTATACAAAGCTGTTTGTGGGGCAAAGAAGGATAAGGCTCACTTACTTTGTTCTGAAGGTTCACTGGAGTGAGAGTTTAAATCCAGACATATGTGGAAATATATTATGTGTACTAACAGCCATTTTGTAGTCTTAATTTCATAGATTTTTTTTTCATTTTAACTATTTTTCCTTTTGTTTAATTTTTAATGCCAGTGTTTGCACAGTGTATGGCTTAATACAAACATGAAAAATGGAGAAAAATGTATGTCAGGTTTGGCTGTTCTGATCTTGTTTGCACAATGCTTAGGAGTGTGAAAACTGGACTAGTGGGCCACCTAAGAACCAGACAGAGCACCTGCAGAACACCTGCAGACAGGGGGGTCTGCAAAAGGGCAAACGTCAAAAACAATATATTTGTGCAGTGTTTACTTCCTTCATGCAACTTCACTTAGCGATGATGTGCAGTGTTGCGCAGCGGAAAGAAAAGTTCCCCTAACACCTGCAGACAGGACTCAGACAGCCGATAACTGAAAATGGAAACATTTAATTAATTTTGCTGGGCAATGCACAAATATACTAAGCAGTGTTGCACAATAGTTAATACAGAGAACTTAAAAATGAGTAGGAAATGATAGAAATGTCATGTAACTAGTCATGTGGCAGCAAGTGTAAGTGTAGGGCTGGACTGCAGATGGTCTTGGGTTAAAGTACAGGCTGTGACACCTATTTTTACTGTTGTGAGAGTGCAGTTTATAGCAATGAACTGAAAAATGGACAGGTGTTATTTCAACATTCTTGTGGCAACAGGCCTAAGTGTAGGATTGCCATGCACATGGTCCTGGATTCTAATACAGAGTATTCCATACATTTTTACTGTTGTTCCACTTCCCATTATATTCACTGCCACTTATAACACTTTAGATAGTGGAGCTGATATGAATTATATTTATGAGGGATAAGGCACCCTTATTGTGTTTTCAGATGCATGATTGAGGCTATATTGTCTATTATAATTCTCTAAGTATAATTCTGCTATCTTGACTTGCATGGCCTTCACAATTACATACACATACACATAAACAACTAGATCTATGTACAATAACCTTATCAGGTTACACACATACATGTGTAATACCTCAAACCGCCACCTGTATTTATGAATGATTCCTGACTAAGTCTGAGCAGCACTTCTTCTGTGGCAAAGATGAAAATCAATTCTGTGGAAGAAAATATTTTGTCACTTATGCCAGGTTTGAATCCCACACTGTAATAATCAATTTTATCAGTGTATAAAGACAAGAACAAATGTGTTAGGTCATGACATTTATGCCCCCAGTCATGTCTGCATACTTAACTCACCTAACAGTGCCTCTCAATTTCCAATGGATATTTTCAAGCTACATCACCAGACATCCCTCAAACCAAGGCCAAGTATAAGATTAACCTTCCACTTTCAAGTATTTATTTCCTCCCCGCTTGGCCTGCTGCACCCTGCTTAATATTGCACATATATGTTGGCATCATTGTTCAGGTTTGTGCACTACCAATAAAACTGATAACTGGAATTGGTGGGAAGGCATCATTTTCCATTGCTATAGGTCAGGTGTTAGATATGGCTGGAGTTAGTGGGGAAACTGCCAAGTTTAGGGCATAGAAGTGGGTCATCCAGGATATTTATTGGACTCCTGGTAATGCACCACAGCCAAAGACCTGTGCAGAGGGACTATTCTGGCTCCCAGTACATGTCTGAGTAATGGAGTAGTTTAGCTCAAGCAGTATGCAGTGCTACTGGCATCCCACACACTAGACAACAGTGTAGGCATCATTTTAATGACCTACATAGGTGCAAAAGGATATCCTCAACCATTGGTTGAATGAATTTGAGACTGTAGACATTCCACAGCTGTGTACCTATTAATATAAAAGAGAATTTGTAATACTTAGAAAGGCAAATGTAGGCAAGCCTGGTATGCATAATGTTCTTCTGTTCTTTTCTGTTTTTTCTCCAGCTAACACTGACATAGAGTTCAACAGACAGCTCATGCTGTTCAACTGGAGAGACTAAGGGAAACAAGTGTTATGCATGCAGCACAAGAGAAGAATTATTGTAGCTTTAAAAGTTAAAGATAGAGTTTTGGGTTTTTTATACAGTTGCAACAAATTGACCATGCATATCCTAACCGCAACAGCAAGTATGCATGCATTAGTCTGTAGCACAGGCCAACTTTAGGGTTCAAATATAAGACTACCGTCAAAGGCTCTGGGTTCAAATATCACAAGTAACAAATATACAGCACTGGATTTCTTTAATAAATATTTACATTCAATTAAACTCTATGCAAGTGGCATGAATGTCCTGCTTTTAACAGTAATCTATATAACTGGAACATATATATGTGCAGTATATGCACATTTCAAAGACTACTTTCAACAAGCTATAGTTATAGCGTGTATTTCTAAGGATCTATACGTAAATGTAATACTTCAGATAGAATAGCTGTATGCTACTGTTAATGCATTGTAAGTCACATATGAAGGTACTAATTTTATCTCTTTTTTTCCTCTCACCTGAACCCTTATCTCTCTTTTTTATTTTATATTATGTGTCATCAAAATGTCTCTATGTCATCCATCCATACCAGATCACTAAATGCTACACAACACAGTGAGGTAGGCCAGAATCCATGGATCAGCCTACCCCCCTTCCACCGGATCCAGCACGAATGCCCAGCATGTCTGGTAGACAGTCTGACAGCACTGCATCTGCTGCATTGCACTACCTGAGCCCTCAAGTAGTACTGCCCCAGCAGCTGGTGTAGTGATACCCTCCAGGAGCAGTCGTTGAAGTAGTGAATTCATCACCCACTGGGAGATGCCAAGTTCAGTGTGCAGAGTCATACATCACACCATTGGTGTACAGCTATGCCAGATGGAGAGGCTGTTCTCCCTCATGGTCCATAGGTAGAGAAGACATCAAGCACCCAGCCACCAGTGTAGTATGGGGACAGTGATGACAGTGATGACAGTCCAGTGGGTGAGGACTCGATTCTTACTGTCTTCATGTTTGACAGGCATGAGCCTGTGATGTCCTCTCCCTCAATCCAATCATGTTGTCCTCCAACCTTTTGTGTCCTGCACTGGACAAGTCTCTTATCTTGTTTTTATTTTGCAATTGCTTCCTTACCTACACATCTTGCCTGACCTAGAAATGCCTATGTTCCTTACCCAGCATTCTTCTCTTACTGAATAAAAAAAAGAAAAAATGGGCACCTGTCCCACAAAAAAAAAAAATATCCTTATATACATAGCTCTCTATCTGGCACAAGTGTCTTCTTGACACACTTGATTCAGCTGGGTCTATATCAGAAAATCGAAAGCTGAAAAGTCTGAAGCACAAAACTTCGAACTTCAAAGCTTTAAATCTGACAACATTGAATCTACAAAAAAAACACTAAATACCCAAAACAAAAAATAAAATGCTCTATGCCCCCCCTGCACACCCCCACATCTCCCATTACTTAAATATACCAACTCCGAGATCGCACTACAGTGCAGTAAAGGGAAATCTTCCCTTCCCACACTCTATGGCAATCTCCATTCTAATGTTCGATGTTTATGAACTTCAAGCTTTCCAGATCTAAGTTTTGTGCTTCGGACATTTCAGCATTTGAGATTATGATATAGTGGCTATACAACATGATTACATTGTTGTCAGCTAATATTCTGCATGCATTATCAGTTTTTACTGATGAAGAAATGGATAGCTATGGTTCTTACCTACCTCCCTCCTGCACATTTCTTTATTGATTTCCCTTTATTCTTCTCCCTGCTTGCTCCCCACTTCACCACTTTCCTATCTACCCCATTTTAACAATAATCTGGTCATAAAATAGAATCACATACAAGTAGCAGAAAAAGCAATGAATCCCTTCACTTTTTGTATTCTTGTGTTTGTGTAGAGTTTGACATCGCACATGAATGCCAAGCAATGTTGAGTGGCTCTGTAATGCTGCAGTTACTACCACACAATACTGCTTAACCCCACTGCACTGTGCCAATACACAGTAATACATGCTGAATGTACTATATGGAATAATATCATTGCATTATCACTATTTATTTAAAAGTGTTAGATACACCTGGATTCAAACCCACCATCATCTGAGTTCAAAAAGAAATGTGTCAATGCATTCAGAAATGCTGCCACAGATTCAGCTAAGCAGCAGGCATGTTTCATACACTCAATACTAACTCTTATAACTTTATAAATGCAGCTCACATTTGCACACTGCTTAGCTATGTGCAAACAGGGAAAGTAATGGAAATGTGTATCTCACATGCACAAAAACTTTGCCAACCATTGCACAAATTCACTTCTGACTGCGATATATAAAATGCAATATTATTATGTATTAGTGTTGTTTACTTTCTATTTCCTGTTTATGACTTGAAATCATATGTGAAAACATAACAAACCAAAGGCCTTATCTAACAATATGTCACATATCTACAATGCAGCCATGTGTTGCTTCCCCCCAAGCACTGCAACATTGGTGTCACAGTACATTTTTCACACATATATCAACTGCACTACATAAAGTAATTACCAAATGTGTGATATGTAATGCACATCAATGTGGTAACATACAGAACTAGGACTATTTTTTCAAACACCTTTATTGAATTATCATAAGCCTAAACAGCCTTATTTGCAAGACTATGTAAGGAATCATCATGGACCTCATCTACAGGGACATAGGTGACCTCTGACACACTTGAAGTTACTAATTTTGGTTTTGTCAAGGGTAGGTCTTGCTTATTAAACTTAGTGGACTTCTTTGATAATGACCCCAAAGACCTGGATAAGGGATAACAGGACATACCCCTTATTTTGATTTATCCAAGGCCTTTGACACTAACTCTGATTCAGGTATCATAGAGAAATTATCCCATATGAGGATTAAACCATACAGTACTAGATGGATAGTCAACTAGCACACACACACACTGTCAAAGTTCGGGACTGCATCTCCATCATTAGACCACTTACCAGTGGCATGGCACAAGGATCTGTGCTGCACCCTCAACTGTATGGAAACTATTTCTCTGACATCCAGGCAAAGGTAGATGGCCTGCAGCTTACCAAATCTGCAGATGACTGTCAACTGGGTACTTTCATATAGAGTGCCCCGACCATGTTAACATATTACAGAAAGGGATGACATAGACAAATGACTGGTAACAAACTCACAGACTGAAACTTAAAGCAACAAGATGCCCCATTGTCTCCTTTGGCATTGAAGTATCCCTGCTAATTATGATATAAATAGCACCCCTCTAAGCTCAAACACAGTGTTGTGAGACTTGGGAACACATGTTGATAGCAATCTACACTTCAATCACTATGCATCCATAGCTTTGAGACACACATTCTACATTGTGCACCTCATAAATAAGGGCATCACATCCAAGACCACTTATCAGACCACTAATTGAGGGCAATACTCCCTTCTGTCTGTACCTCATCAGACACCTGCAGCAACTGGAGAAAACACAGAGGTTTGTGACCAGGAGAATCCAGGGCATCCAAAACATGACATACATGGAAAGACTGAAAGACATGTCACTGTACTGAGTATCATACAGGCTGCTGAGAGGTGACCTATGGCTGGCCTACAGAGCAGTCTCAGACCATGACCTAGTGGAAATGGTGGACATCTACAAATCAAATGGGAGAAGAATAACTTGCTCCAGGGATCTGAGCCTAGCCTGTGACAAAAACAGAATATGCTGGGGACACAGATATATCTCCCAGTGATTGCCACTCCTCTGTAATAGGCTCCAACTGCATGTAAAGCAGTGCTCCTCAATGAACTTATTCAAGTACAACCTTGACAACTGGATAGGTGACTGTAAATTCACTCCTGGGTTGGTTCCTACATCCTTCATGGATAAGGACAGTCAGTGCTGATTATAAAATCAATCTGCTAACAACAACCATCTACTGCAACTATGCTCAATAAGAGTATTTGTGTTTTTACATGGCTAGGCCTGTAAAGACACTAGGGCTATTAGCCTAGTGATCTCCTATGGACCTCTGACACTATGAACCTATACAGGCTTCCCAACATCTTCTCTCTAACATGCCCTGCTGATGCCATCCACTCTAAGTTGTCCTGCAATCTAGTAAAAATCAGACTTGTGCCACGGCACTAGAGTAAAGTACTGAGTTCTGTAGTCTGTGTAGTTATATAGGTAGGGATTCTGTTCTCACTGTAGTCAACTGTGTGTGTGTGTGTGTGTGTGTGTGTGTGTGTGTGTGTGTGTGTGTGTGTGTGTGTGTGTGTGTGTGTGTGTGTGTGTGTGTGTGTGTGTGTGTGTGTAGCCAGAACAGCATGTATCCTACAGTCACTGCCCCTATCCCATGGATTGACAGCATTCTGATATTGCACATGAATACACGTCATGCAAGCCTCTCAACAACTTCACTCCAGCATGCCCTGCTGATGTCATCCAATATAAGTTGCCCTGCAGCTTTATAAATGTCAGACTGCTGCTATGGTGCTAGTGTAAAGTACTGAGTTCTGTAGTCTGTACTCTTAGAATGGTAGGTGTTTTATTCTCACTGCAGTCAAGTGTTTTTGTGTGTGTGTGTGTGTGTGTGTGTGTGTGTGTGTGTGTGTGTGTGTGTGCGCGCATGCACACACTTGCTTGGCATTACAGTGAGACATTTACACCAGCATGTGGGACACTCTTATTGCCATATTATTCACACCAGACACCTAATGTCATTAGCTATAATGTGTTGCTTGACACACTCCAAGTCAGACTTGAGCTGTGGCACTTGCCTTAAATACACAGTTCTGTAGTTTGTGTAGTTAGATCGATATGGGGTTTTATTCTCACTGCAGTCAGTTTGTCTGTGTGTGTGTATGTGTGTGTGTGTGTGTGTGTGTGTGTGTGTGTGTGTCTGTATCTGTGTGTGTGTGAGTGTGTGTGAGTGTGTGTGTGTGTGTGTGTGTGTGTGTGTGTGTGTGTGTGTGTGTGTGTGCGTGTGTGTGTGCACACTTGCCTGACATTACAGACAGACTTTTTCACTAGCATGTGGAGCACTGTTATTGCCATATTCTCCTCACCAGATGCTGATGATGTCATTAGCTATAAAGTGTTTTGTGTGTGTGTTTGTGTGTGTGTGTGTGTGTGTGTGTGTGTGTGTGTGTGTGTGTGTGTGTGTGTGTGTGTGTGTGTGTGTGTGTGTGTGTGTTTGTGTGTGTGTGAGAGAGACACTCCAAGTCAGACTTGAGCTATGGTGCTTGCATTAAATACAGAGTTCTGTAGTCTGTGTACTTAGGTAGGATTTATGTTCTCACTGCAACCAGCTATCGTGGGTGTATGTGTGAGTGTGTGCACTTGCTTGACATTCTAGAGTGCCTTTTATACCAGCATGTGGGACACTGTTATTGCCATATTCTCCTCAGCAGGCATTGCTGACGGCATCAGCTATATCTTATTTGTGGATGTACACTATTCTCTCTAGGGCAGCGTCAGAGACTGGCCAGGCTGTAACACAAATATGTTGTCTATATTGCCACCTGTATTTCCTGCCCTGCATTCTATATAGGCAAGACCACTAGGGAATTGCATGACAGGGTCATAGAACACAACAGGGACATTAGAAATGCAAAGTGTACCAGCACCATTTACACACACAGTACAGAGTGTATAAATTTTAAAAAATTCCTATTTTTTTATTATTGATAGAGGTTTGGTCAAGATAAGAGGGGGTGACGTTGACCTTGGTCTGCAGATCAAGGTAACTGAATGGCAATTAAGACTCAATGCCAGGGTGAAACCTGGAATCAATTATACAATTTCCATCTCAAGTACCTTGAAAAAGAGAGCAAAACCATTTTTTATACAGACTCTTACAAGCCTGAGTGAATGCAAACAGTTTTTAAGTAAAAAATGTTTTTAAACAATGCTTAACAACATATATATGGTTTTATTACTTAGCATTTTATTATCTTATTGCAGCAATTTTAACAATGCTGATATCATTCCTAGACTAGTACATTATTCACGAATGTATGATGTTACAGGAAATGATGTCAGTCTGTATTTTCTAGTAATGTGTCTGCTGTGATTTTTTATTTGACTCTGATGATGCCTGAATTCTAAAAGGCAAAAGTGCTAAATCCCTGGTGATTTTATCTTATTATAGTTATCGCTTCTTGTGCAAGAACACATTACTTTGTCGGTTTACTTTTTCAATGTTATCAATATTGCCACTCTTAGATGGAATTATACAGAAACAGGAAATGGTACCCACGGTGGCCCAGGGACACAGCCCTGTGCCTTGTCCCATAAGAAAATAAGAAAAAAAAAACAGTGTTATAATATCTCCTATCTGCATTAAATAAAGCATACAGACAATTACCCAGCTGCTGACCTAGACTATCCTGAGATCTGCTAGATTAAACAGAAACATGTCATATGGGCATGTGTTACAAACAGCAACAATATTTATCAGAGGCAGTACTGAACAGAGCAGGCACTGTAAATGCTTACTTTTTATACCATTTGTGGTGGTCTTACCTAACATCTGTTTCCAACACTCAGAGTTCTTCAAAGTGACAGTGACACAGGTCATCATCCCAGTCTTTGCATTGCTCCCTGGACCACTAGTCTACTAGGTCACACTAGACATCCACGTTCCTGGATGGACATGAAAATGGTCCCAACATTTGCTCTTTGAACTGGCTGTGAGGAGGATAAAGCATAATTGTTTTCCTTTGAACACCAGGGGGATGTTCTTTATGATGAACTAGAATTAGTAGCCATATCCATAAATGTATAGCAAATCCAGATGTGAGTCTGAGATTCAAATATTACACAAGAGGACTCTGATTTACAGGAAACGCACCTTAGCACCACCTAGTCACTCCCCACCCATCCACGCAGCTTGCACTTGTGCAGGTGATTATTCGTAATTGCCACAGAAGAAGTAAAGTACACCTGTGCCCTATTTTGAAACCAATACCGTCACACCTGAAGAACAGTCTGTCAACCCTCCAAGCTGCACAGCCAGTACCTATGCATTGTGTCTCTTGGTAAACACTTGTGAAAGAGTGATTAAGTGACAAAGGCAGAATCAAGGCTCATTGATATACATAAGGTGAAGCTAGTACATAATAGTGATGTCTACAGTTGTTTTGCAATTTTTGATACTAAAATTGCATTGGAAAATGAGCAACAGATTGCTTTCAGCATCAAGAATCACTGTCTAGCAGCATAGAAGCAGCAGGTTTATAGGACAGAGTTCACAGGAGCCACACATTAGTGTGATAAGGGATATTTTATGTGTAAGGTAAATGTGATGGTCACCAGGCTGAATATCTCTTGTAATAGTAAGATAGTGAGGTTACTACAAGTGTACTTAGTTGGCACACCTACAACTTTTATGTACAGATGTATCCTTTTGCAATCACACACCTGTATGCCTACAACCCTAAAAAGGAAAGACAGTCAACTGAAAGCACATCCAGTCTTTCCCATGTAATCTTTGATAGGCTGTGTTACATTACCATGTTGACCTGTGTGCCTGTATCTGGGAGCAGACAATGTTGAACATAACAAATATTTGATATCAGCATGATTCTCGAATATGCTGCCCTGCAAAAAACACCTGCACACATCAGTGGAGGGCCTCTCCAAATGCTATATATTCTATCTTCTGTCACAGGTAAGACTGCAGGGCCATCTTCACATATTACCTAGTCACCATATCTGAACATCTCATACCAGTGAAGAGCATGTGGTCCAAAGTACAGCATGCACTGCACCCTTGTGTGGTATATACCACAGTCATATCCCTGCACAGGACCATCTATAACTCTATATATCATAACACATACCTGTGTATGGATGGGTGTGGAGTGACTACATGGTGCAGGGCATGTGTTATGTAATTCAGAGCTCTGTCAACTTGATTTGATTTACACTTGTGGGGATGGCTGAGAATAAAGTACAGTAAGGAATACTTTAGAAACATAAAGCAAATATTGAAAACTGCCTTGACATCTAGGAATAAAGTCCAAGCTATAAATAAGTTTGCTCTTCCTATTGTAACTTAGAGCTTTGGGGTGAATGACTGGATTCAGAAAGTATTGAATCAATTGGACATGAAAACAAGAACATTGCTTTATGCTTAACAAATTATACACACACACACACACACACACACACACACACACACACACACACACACACACATATATGGGTTCCCTTTAAATCATCGAATGTTCAGAACATCAAACTTCTGATCATCGAGACCAGAACATCGATGTTCAGAACATCGAAGGTTTAAAGTGGAAGTGCCAGGTAAGTGAGATTGTGGAATGTTGGGTGTGTATGTAGGGCAGCAAAGTGCCCTACATGTTGTGTGTGTGTGCCATCTGAGTGTTGGCATTGCAGGTAGGGTACAGGAAATCTCCCGTTTAGCGCTACCGCATATAGCGGTAAATGGGAAATTTCCCTTACCCCACTGTAGTGCAATCTTGGAGTTGGAATATTAAGGTAGTGGGGTGTGGGGATTTTTTTTTTTTTTTTACGGTTCATTATGAATTTTCGATGTTCTGAACATTGATATTCTGGTCTCGATGATCAGAACGTTGATGTTCTAAACATTCGATGATTCAAAGTGAATATATATATATATATATATATATATATATATATATATATATATATATATATATATATATATATAACCATAGATCAGTAATTGTGGGACTGCATGCAAATATGTTGACCTCATTACATCCCAACATCGTGAAAGTTTTAAAAGATGAAGAAAAGAAGATTTAAGATGACAGTTTTTCTTAGTTTAGCAGAAACATTTTGGAATAAAGTGAGAATGGAAATTAAATCAGAAGACATAAATCAGACAGCAAATGAATGTGCCAAAAAAAAAGAAAGAATTTAAGGAAAAGGATCAGACAAGAAAAGAAAATTGTGAAGTCTACAGATATAGTGGCAAGTATAGAGATCTTCTGGAGCAACCTCAGGTTGACAAAAATATGATGCAATAATGGTTAAGGAGAGGTAAATTTAAACCAAGGATAAAAGGCTAATAATGGCAGGCATAAGCAGGTGTTTCATAGTAGGCTGCAGGAATCCAGATCCAATTATAATGCACATGATGAGGCATATGTGATTACAGATTGAGCTGTATCCACAGCACAAACCATGACTATGGTGGCACCTATAGATACTGGGACATGGCAGCAGCCTAAAGTCAATCCCCTGCCAAGATCTGACAATGAAGCCCACATGCAAATTAACTCATATTCTTAAGATACATAGAAACTGTCCATCTTTGCACCCACTGACATGACATTATACTGTACCCCACACCTATCCCATGAACTATACAGTATGGATTACTGCTAACAAAATCAGATGAGGGCTCCTCTATGTCTAACAGAATGACCATCAACAGTGGTGGGATAACAGTGACAGACCAAAGCATTGCTCTAACATACAGATACAGACTATACAGGAGCCTAAAAGTCCATCACAACATTGTCCACTATCACTTGCAAGCATCTCTCAGCTTCAACCAATAGATATGCAGGACTGTAATTTGGGCACATCCCATTGCTACTCATATGGATATTTGGATAGTGTGTGACTCCATGGGAGTATATGGAGTCCAAAGAGAATGCTGTTATGAGACTTGTGTACTCAGTGGTGGGACATGCACTTTCCGCAGCTGAATCAATGCAGATTTTAGCAATTGCCACCATTTGCTAGTGTAACCTATGGCCATGTGGAGACACATACCCATTGTGGCTGCATTTGATGGCCATTTCAAGGAACATATTCTGAACTCACCACCATTGGAGTAGTGACATATCCAAACTGGTGCTAGGATATCCACATTGAAGGGCCACTTGAGCTGAGTTTGTTTATGTGTGACACTAATACAAGTCTTCTTTCACCATTTCTGACACATCCATATTCCGTGATATCTGTGTTTATACTGCATTTAAGGTGCCAGCGCCCTGTAGCACAGTCCCATGGTGAAGCTACCTGATGCTTCCCATGGCAGTCATCCATCTGCCTGGTTTCATTGTAACACCCTTGACTACTCAGTAGACAAGGATGTAGCTGATGCTGACATTTCTCCTCCCAGGATTCCATTCTCTACTTTCACTGACTTTTGGTCCACCCCCATCTCTCAATAAAGAAAGTTATAGATCCACATTCTCCTAGACACATGTACAATGATGAGGGCTGACAACCCTCATCACTCTCTATTCTGTGAGGTGTGTGTAGTCATCTGATGCAAGGTGTGACATTGCCCAGTACAGCCCTTCCCTAAACTATATGCATTGCTTTGTTCTGCATGACATCCTGCAACCACTGTGTATACATCAGTGCCTATAAAACGTAACTAGACTTTGCTGCGGCTTTGCTTGTACTTTCACATGCTCTGCATGACACCATCTGTAGTTTGTGATATGGTTGGTATTGTCTCTCTGGCACCATCAGTGGAATGTGGGGGGTTGGGGGTAGATATTGCTGTTGAAGTGTTGGAGGGTCTCAGGGATGTTGGGTGGCCTGTGTTCTTTTATAGGAACCTAGTTTTCCTCATACATTGTGCTTCATTGAGATGGCAGACTATGGTGAGCCATATTCCAGCAGCCCAAGGCATGTTTAGACAGTGGAACTGCAATTTCAGCAAGACAAACACATGCTCTACTACATTTCTGGTTTGTTCCTGGGCAATGTTACACTATTCTTCAGACAATCTTAGTGGGTTCATACTGGTGTCATCAACCAGGACTTATAGAGGGAGTTCTGCATCATCCAAAACACATTATCATCATGGAAAAGAGAGATATTGTGAAGGGGGTGAGTTTTGTGTACAGATTGTATGAAGGTGTAGATATGAAGGCACACAAGTTTTCCTTTCCTTCTCTTCCAGGTAGCCCTGTGAGATGTCTCCATGTAGGGAGCAGTAATACAGATGGCTTGTATGTCACATGTGAAAATCACATCATCTTGTGTTGCACACTACTTGATATTTTATAGAACACAAGCCCTTTCTGCTGATGTAACATTGTCAGTGGATATTCGATGGAGCAGTTATTACCAGAATAGTGCAATCAATAGCTCCCAGCACTTTGGAAAGACAGCCAATATCTTTCAAGTCATATGTGCTTGTAGTCCTCTCCACTGGTGTGTTGTGAAATCAGATATGCTCTTTCACATGTTACAACAATTTTTCAAGGAAAATGTATCTATTCTACAGGATGACACATGATATAAACTATATTTCCCAGTAGTTTGTCTCTGTAACTTTAGCTAGCATGAACCAATAATCATCTAGTCCTGTATTAACAACTGAACAAGAAAAGAAAACAATTGACACTTTCATGGGAGATTCAACCCAGTATCTCCCACCCCCATGTATCCCATGTGGCTGGCTCTGGCACTGAACTGACAAATAGTAAGTTACTTGTTTTCCCCGAGAGCATTTGTTTCTTCTTTCAACTAGGAAGCCACCATGATGGTGATTTTTTAATACACAAGCATCCAGTGGAATACAAACCAGTAACATAGTTTTGTATTAACAGCTGAACAGAAGAAGAAAGCACTACCCCTTGTCTGTAGCTTCAACCTGAACCCACATCACTTTTCATGTGGTTTGCATTGCCACTAAACCAACCAGGAATGCCTGGACAGTGACATACATGGTTTCCACCTTCAGCTGTTGTTTCATCTTTCAACTAGGAAGCCATCCTGGTTTCAGTTCCCAGGCAGGGGTCAGTGTTTTCCTTTTATGTTCAATTGATAATGCAAGACTAGATTACTGTTGTTTACTGTATTGCATGATTGTGTGTTAAAAATCACCATTATGTTGGTTTACTAGTTGAAAAGAGACCCAACTCTTTTTGGAAGGGTACAGGTAGCTAACTGTCTAGACACTACTTGCTCGTTAAGGGACAGGGATAACCACACAGAATGTGTGTGTGTCAGGGAGAAGGTGGCTGAATTCAATCCACAGACAAGCGTCATTGCTTTATTTTTCTGTTAAGTAGTTAATGTAAGACAGATTACTGGTATGTCTGTATTGGATGTTTGTGTGATAAGACATCATGATATTGGTGGTTTCCTCATTGAAAGGAGAAAGCAACTGCTCTGTGGAGAAACCAGGCATCTAACTGTATCTCCGAGATGCTCCTTGTAGGTCTATTGAAAGTGTTAACCACATGGAATGTGTAAGAGTGGTATCCTGGGTTCAATCCCCAGATGAGAGTTTTTGTTTTATTTTCTTTTCAGTTGTTAGCACAAAAACTGGTCACTGGTTTGTACTGCATTGGATGTTTATGTAATACAAATGACCATCATGGTGGTTTCCTACTTGAAAAGAGAACCAATTGCTCTTACAGGAAACCAAGTACTTATCTATCCAGAGAATCCTTGCTAAACTGGTGACAATGTTAAATGCATGTAGTTAGTATGAGCTACATATACTGTGGTATGCAAAACTATAGGAAGTCCATGCATTTCCTAGTTCCAGTCTGTGGGCATACAGTCCTGCTAATGCCCATATTATATCTCTAGTCCTAGCAAGGCAATTGTGTACCTGCCGGTCTGTGCATGATTAAATGTAATCCTCTACAGGAACTGGCTTCCGTGGGTTGTGTAGCTGTGCAGCACAGTCAGGTGACTCATTGTTTAATGGAGTGCTGTTGTACAAACATCACTGCTGCTCCTAACATTTCTGCAAAAGGACTGCTACGACTTTTGGTGAGCTCTTTTCTTTGCTATTCAGGTACAACTTCTTGTGTGACTTTCTGTCTGATGACTATGAAGTGCATGTAATAAACAAACCGCAGCCATAGCAGCTTAACTGCAAAACAGATTTTACTGGTGTTTCTGGTCCCTCAGCTGATGCCTCAGGGAATAATATTACACCACAACACAGTAACTTTTATATTGAACCATATACCAATTTACACATAATTATGCAATTGAAGTGTTCCCTCAATTCCCCACCATTAAGCAATTAACAAATCTGTGCATGAAACTCCAACTGATGCAACACTAGTATATAAAATCACATTACAAGATACAATAAACTTGTTTAAACATCAAAATTCACCTCCAAATTCATAACATGAGGATGTATGGTCCTATAATTCAAAATAAATCTTGTTTCCATATATAATAATTTTGCAAACAATTATTTCCTGAACAATTCTGTGGTCTAGCTAACACACTAGAAAAGAAACTGTTAATCAAGCCAGTATGTGCTGAATGGAAATGCTGGGCCACAGGGCTATCTAAATTGCTATTCCTTATGTCTCCTAGATGTACCAAGATTCTTGTTTTCACCATCCTCTTGGTTTGTCCCACATACCATTTTGGGGGAGCACAGCCACAACCCAAAATGTATACCACCCCACGAGAGCAGCAATCAATGTGATCATCCACCCAGTATTTCCTCCCATTTTGAAGTGCACTCTGTTTCCTCTGTTTTCATTTGTACGTCATTATTTGCACATTAGACTGTAAGTGCTCATTTATTTGTTATTATAGGGTCATTTAATCTGCCTATTTTCCTGTGCCTTTTCAGCCAGAGCTACATAGTGCTACAGGCCACTATGAATTTCTTCTTAGCTGTATGTTCTAGTTTTCTGAACAAGAACACAGTACAGATTTTACTGATTACCTGTGAGTATTGCTATTTGAGTGTTGTTTATACTTTCAGCAGTATCTACCATATTTTAAAAGAAAATGTTGACAACTAGCCAAATAATGTACAGACTAAAGTTTTCAATTTAGTTTATTATAATTTCTAAGTACTTTGTTTGACATAACAACTTTCTTTAAACCCAGCCTAATGTTCTATACTTCTTTTCAAAATTCTATCTGTACTATAAATGCATTTATATAATCAGATTTTGTAGGTGCATTTCTTTGGTTAAATTAGTTGTGCTTTAAATTTCATTTTTTTTAAACACAAATATAGATAATCACTAATATTTTATTTTAATGCATTTTTGTATTTTTATAAAGAAGGCATTCACAGTTTGTCAAATGTGAAATGTTTAGAAGAAAGAAGCATAGCTATGCACCTTACTTTTTGTATTGATGTGCTCAAGATAATTTAGTGTACATTTATCTACATTTTGTGAACTTCATGTGAGATATGAAACTTTGTCAAATCAGTTTTTAAGAACTGAGTAAGACTGTTATGTCAAATCAGTTTTTAACAACTGAGAATTTAAGACTTTACTATTACTTGTTTTCTGTTTTTATCTAAAGATGCAGTAACAAAGAAAAAATATTGATGTATCACTTGCTTGTTGTTTCGTCCTCATACTATTGAACATAAAATTGGGTGCTTAACACAATCATGCTTCATTTTAGGAATTTGAAATGTCACATCTTTTTTTTGCATGTGATAGGGGGATCTGTAAAATGTCAGGTAATGATACAAAATTAGAATGAAAGAAATGTGGACAAAAATACAAAAAAGGTCAAATATATTTATTGTTATTGTTGTCGTTTTTTTTATTTTTTTATTTATTTTTATAGGTTCATAGGTGTGTACTAGGCTAATAGCCCTGGAGCCTTTACAAGCCTAGCCCATAGGATTACCCTGGCATCGTACCACACGACCTTAGTTCTTAGTGCCTCTGTCGAGTAGAGCCACTGGAGTGATCCCCGGGGTGAATTTTCTATTTCCCATCCACTCATGAAGATTTCTCTTGAAGAGTGCCAGTGAGGTGCTCTGCTTGACATGTATGGGAAGTCTATTCCATAGCATGGGCAGTCTCTGGGTTATGAACCTGTCCGTCCAGCATGTTCTGTTGACTGTGGTAATGAGATTGAGGTCCCTGGAGTGTGTGATGTGGAGGGACTGGGATTTCTTTAGATGTAGTATTTCTAACAGAGCTGGGTCAGATATGGCTTTGTAAGTCAAGCAGAGATCACTTCTAAGTAGACGATATGAGATAGAGAATAATTGGAGTTTTTTGAGTCTGTCCATATAGGACAAGTGTTTAAGGCCTAGGATCCTCTTTGTGAAGTACTTTTGTGGCCTCCTCAGTTGTTGCAAGTATCTAGTGAGGTACATGCCAAATGGGGAATTGTACTCGATGATTGGCCTAATGAGGGAAGAGTAGAGGGAGACAATTAGCTCTTTCTTCCTGGATGCAAAACCCTTAGTAATGAGATATGCCACATAGAAGGACTTTCTGACCACAGAGGCAACATGGTGGTCAAAAGAGAGGTTGCTGTCAACCTGTGTTCCCAGATCTCTTATGACACCTTCTGTGTTCAGTGGACTACCATCAATGTGGTAATTCAAGGGAACTGGGTTTTTCCCAAGGGGGATGATTACGCATGTTTTGGCATTGAGCTTAAGGCCATGGTTCTGACACTAGTCATTGGTGTCATTGAAGCCTTTCTGTAGGATTTCAACATCACTTGGGGAGTAAATAATAGCCCCCAACTTGCAATCGTCTGTGAACTTTGTCAGCCAGAGTCTTCCTGTTGGCCTGGACTTCAGAGAAGTAGATACCAAACAGGAGAGGACCCAGGACCAAAAACTGTGGGACTCCACTCATGGCTAGTCGGCAGTCCGACTTGGAGTTAGCTACTTTCACATTTTTTTCATCCTTTGCCAGTTGGGTTAGTCCCACTAGGCTAATAACCTTGAGACCCAAGGTGGTATTTATACTACTAGGGGAAATGTGGTCAGTGCACTGGAAAACTGTCCCTATTCTTTTCAATAGGTGCTTTTATATCTACCTGCACTACCACCAACTCCAGCAAACGGAACTTCAGTTTAATATCTCATCCAAAGGATGACACCAAACAAACTAAACACCCTCAGGAGTACAGTACCTATCTCCAATGCTGGACTGCACTGGCAGCTATTCAATAACCTGGAGTGGGAATATTAAACTAGATTGAAAGGAATGAATTGTCATTTAAAGTGTAAGGACATATGTTAAATTGAGAAATTATGAGACACTAGCAGTTATACCTCAAAGGTAGTTTGTTTCCAAATCTAAGGTAATCATTTAAACAACAGGTGTGTGGAATGAGGCAAGGACCAGCGATGTAAACAGATAAATATTTTATTAAAAATGTTGAGCAATCACTTTCATCCCTTATATCATAGCCAAAGCTTACTGATAGTTTTTCTCACTGCTGTGTCCCTGATTCACTCCACACACTTGTTATTTTGATTATTTGGTGATTTCTGGTGTGTTTCACCTTCATGTTGGTTACTTGATAGAATAAGAATCTACATAGGTAAGCACTTTGATCTGCTCCTTAACTTTGTGTTCTCTTTTAGAAGATAGATTTTAAAAAATACTACAGATAATCATCCACAAATGTAATTGCTTTTAGTTGTTCAGAAACATATTCAGGTAATATTTAATATTTTGTAGCAAAGTTGGAGAAATATTTTCAATGAATTATCTAATATTATGCTGTTGAATTATCTAATATTATGTTGTTAAATTTTTTTTAGGGATTATAGGATGAAGGCACTGAGAAAGCTCACATCCCTGGCTTTTTTTCCACTCATCTGAACATGGATGTTATTGCTATACTGTACTTGACAATGAATTAAATGTATACAATAATGATAATATAGCACCAGTAAAAGTATTAGACAGGAAACATTCTAATTTCAAAGCAAATATATTGCTGTGCTTAAACACAATGGCATTGCAAGATGTTTATTATTTGTTAAAAATCATCCTCATTTTAGATTTCAGTCATTTGATTGATATACTTACTTATACTGAACTGAGTAGTTAAGGAAGTTTGGCGATGCAGAAAATAATTGTGCAAGAACTTACTAAAGGAGTTTTCTTCTCTATAAACACAGTCATAGGTCTCTCTGGAAATGTAATAATTCTTGTATTGATGATGCGCATGACAATCCAAGAGAAAAAAATGATGCCCTCTGAAGTAATATTGGTAAGCCTAGCGTGCTCAAACCTCATGCATGTTTTATCTGTAGGGCTCCCACATTCTTTGCACCATTTTGGAGAAATATATTTTTACAAAGACTTTGACTGCAAAATTGATGTCTATTTAATGAGGGTATCCAGAGTTATGATTATTGGTTTAACCTGCTTGCTCAGTTGTTTTCAATGTGTAACTCTGGCATCCTTGAATCCACAGTGGGCAACATTAAAACACAAAATGCAAAAATATCTAATCCTGTTAATCATTATTATCTGTGTAATAAGTGTGATATCCAGCATAAATACAGCCTTGTATGCTGTTACTGAACGGAATGCAACAGATTTAAAATACACTTTTAATCTTGGCTATTGCTTGGTAGTCTACCCTGATCGCCTTGTACTCGAACTGACTGGTTTTATTTCATTTGCTCGTGATGTAGCATTTGTTGTTCTCATGGCTCTCGCTAGTGCCCACATTCTTCTAATTCTACACAGACATGGAAAGCAGATGAAAGGAAAGAGGAGTTCAGATCGGAGTCAAGAAGCTGGAGTTGAGCAGCAGGCATCCAAGATGGTGGTAGCTTTTGTTGTAACATACGTGTCTCTGTTTGGAATTGAAACTACCATTTGGTTTTATCAGATCTCAGTTTCAAAGCAAGGTGACCTTTCCTTAAATGATTCCCGTTATTTCTTATCTTTTTGTTTTTCCTCACTTTTTCCCATGATTCTAATTGCCTATAATCAAAAACTTAGACAGAGAATAATGTGCTGCAAACTTTAAGTTAGAAAACAAAGTATTTAGTTTGGTAGTTCTAGAGTATCACTCAATAAATAATAATATGCTGCAGTCTTTTGAATGTTAAACACTTTGACACTGAAATTAAATTCTCTAAGTATTATACAAGTTCTGTACTCCTAGGATTTGTGATAGGGCACATTATTTAAAGACTGATAATAAAAACTGCTAATTTTTCATGTATATTCAGTACAGTTCATTGTCAATGCATTAGTATAAAGAAGACATCAAATGAAAGTTTTATTTTGATTTATTTTTTCTGTACAGATTGATGACATGATGATATGGTTTACTTGCATACTTTTTCTTTCAGTTATAGAATGTTCATAGTATGAGAATAATTAATAGCCTCTTTGTACAATTATATTTGTCAGTGAATAGGCCTTTTAACTTACTTTGGGAGATTTACATAACTTGATGGCTAACAGTTATATTTGAATTACTACCATAACTGTAAAAAAAGACACTCAGAAGGCAGGAATTCCACATATTCTTCACAAATGGCAACATTTATTATATATGAGAAGTAACATTTTTCCTGAACATTTAATATTACACAAGCACTTTGTAAAGTGGATTGCATAGCATAAAAATAAAAATCAGTCTAATGGAATAAAACATCATATTATGTTAACATGGCTGTTTGTAAAAGCAAAAAAAAAATGAAAGAAGCTTTGCTAACAGCAATACAATGTTCAGTGAAAATGAAATGTATAATTTGGAGGAGGACAAAGCTTTGCCTCCCTACACAGGAGCTCATCTCCTAATTTAATATAATCAACTTAGTGGTCATTGGATCTTGGGAAAACAGAAACAGACACATTGTAGAATGCTGAAATTTACAACCTCTTTCTGTCTGTCTCTCTCTCTCTCTCTCTCTCTCTCTCACACACACACACACACACACACACACACAATGACTACACATAGAAATATAGAGAAACTTCAAACCCACCAGAAAACTAAGTATCGTGCACTCTAAAGCAAAATTCACTATTAAAGTAATCATTTCACTCCAGACTTGGGGAATGTTTACCATTGCTAGTACGTACGCACTTGCTCTGTTGAACACTGGAAAAACTTGCCCAGCAATGAAAAAGAAAGCAATTAGAATTCATTGATAGTACTTGAACAGGTCACCTTACCACTTGAAATAAACAGTTTAAATATTTACATTTCATAGTGCTATATTATTAGGAATCTCCTTTTTATAAGGTACAGTAAGTATATAACTTTGTTATTTAAAGAGTTTTATTTTTTTGAAGGATGTGAGGTCCCAGCCCCCATTGTTGTATGTTTTATCATGTTACAAGTGAATGATATTACATGTTTTAGGGAGAGAAATCAGTCATAGAGAGGCAAAAAGAAGTCAGAAATATGAAACACTATAAAATGCATGCCAGCAAAGAAAATATAAAGCATACAGCATGCAGAATTCCCAGAATGCTTTATTTAACCTTCAGAATTTAGCATGAGGTGTTTCTTAATTTTTGTTAATGTGAATGCCTTTCCATCCTTGGGTGATTATAAGCAGGTCATGGCCACTGAAATGCTGAGTCTCCACGTTTTTCACACACCTAGTTTCAATTAATTAGGTTATCTGGTCCTTCCTTCTTCAAGTCCATTTAAAAGAGTCTTTTCATATCATGAGGAATAACAAGTTCAATTGGTGCTGGTGAGATCATATCCTTAATGCTGGTTAATGCCATTCAGGATGAGGAAAGTTCTAATATTATTTCTAATAGTTTACTGTAGTGGTTAAGTTACGTCTGGGTTATTGCTGTGTTAGAGAGATTGCTATGTAATTGACCTTATTTCCTCATTTTGTCACTATAATTTGATGCAGAAAGTATTTCTGAACAATATATAATTATAGTGATAGCATTTTTATGAAGCTGACTCTGTCACTGAGCCATGATGAACTATGGTGACAAGCTTCCTTTATCATCTGTCTTGAGGTTGCAGATCATTATACTGTCCATGTACTAAACCTGACTAACTTTCACATAATTCCTATTTCCTACAAATTTCTGTATTATTCATTATTCAGTGTGAATTGAAATGAATGTGTAATGTTATCATTGTATCATTTGTACCATCTTCTCACTCTGAATACAATGTTATATGTCTTTATGTACCTTGATTTAACCCTGTTGAGCTTTTCTCCCCGGACTCCGCTGAAAAAATGGACATCCAGTCAGTTCCTCCCGGTCAACAAATGTAAAATAAAAAAATAAAAATAAAATAAATAAATAAATTATTTCATTATTTTCAAGTACATCTCCACTCAGCCCTTTTAAGTAAGAGGTTTAAATTTATTGTTCATATGTTCATATGTTGCTAATATGCAATTAATCAGACAGATCATTTCTGTCGTAGACTATGTTATTCCTACTGCTTGCTGTCCCTTTCCATAGGGAATTAAGGAGTCTACGGGACTAATTTATGGTTACCCTGCCATTTGGAATGATTGTGTTTGTGAAGGAATTTTTTGAGATAAGTAGGATTTATTTATGTTGTGATGATGGTTTAAGTCCTTTGTATGGGGGTTCTGTGGTGCTGCAGGTTTTGTGAGCATGCAGGAGATCACATATGAAAAGGTCTTTTGGGGTTATGTAGGCTAGATAGAACTGACTCCATAGGATTATTATGAGATGGAAAAGAGATGCAGAGTATTAAAACTTTTAACTTAGGTAATGGAAGTTAGACCACTCCTGGGCACACAGATCATCAAAGCATTTGGAATAACCCATTCATTATCAATGATTAGCCTCATCCCTGGAAATGGAGAGCAGCTGATCATTGTAAATCTCTGGAGCCACTTGTTTTAGTCTGTTAATCAAACAAAACAAAACAAAACAATTTCTAATAAAATAAGAGAGCATCAGACCTGGACTGGCTTTAGATGACTTAAGTAACCCACTTTCTGTGCAAACTTGTTTGTAAGATATTGGAAAACTGTTTTCTAGCTGCAGAATAGTGGACAAGCATCCTACGTGCCCATAGGTGCATGTACAATATGTCAGTGAATGTGCATGTACTGAGACAGGCTGACATTCTATTCAGGATTAGCCTCTCTGCCTTGCATCACTGGGTGCTGGGAAAGGCTTCATCCCCCACCATGAAGTGGAAAAAATGGGTAATGAATGAATGATCTTAGAAAAAACAACACTTTATAGTTGGTAGATTGTGTAAATACAATACATAATGAAGTTGTAAATCATTGGAATGCTGAACATAATGGGATTGTGTTCTTAATATTTATTTTTCTATTCATTTATTATTTGTATATTGAAGTGGCTAAATGCACTTTATAATGCAGTTTTTAGGAATTACTTAGCAGGGTAACCTATGAATGCTCAAAGATTGAATTCTCAACTGTAATTCACCTGAATTTCAACCTGTCAAGAATCAGAGCTTCTTCATAGGAAATCACTGTCAGAATTTTTTTTTTTTGATGAACTTAGTTTGGCCATTCTGATCTTTGATGGTTTGAAGCTTACATAACATAATATGTCCTATAATATTAGTTGCTTATTAACCAAGATAAATCTTCTAAGCAGAACCTTATTTAAGGTGTGACACGAGGTAGAAAATAAGGGAGTCAAACCTTAAATCATAGCATGAGGCTTGTTGGCAATTTATAGCGTAAACCATCTGAGATAAATTGCTAAACAACAGCTTATATACAGTTTTCAAGAAATGAATAGTAGCTCCTGGAATCTTGAAAATATACTGGATAACTTTGAACTAATACCACCAAGCTGGGCTGGACTATTTTGTCTCAGGTTTTGTAGAATTACTTCATTTTATTCTGCAACATTTGCATGATCAAAGCCCAACTGCCTGTCTTGGGTGGTGGGTACAGTTTATGAAGAGAGCACATTACAAATCCTGCAAAACCTGAGACAGGTTTTATGCCTTCTGATCATTGCATTACAAGATCTTATTCTAAACATAGCAGAGTACTAATGTCAAGGAAATATTATTGTGTCTTCATTTGCTGAATGACTTCTGAAGGAAAATACTGAATTTCAAAGATTAAGTGAGTTAAACATGTTTCATGATGGCATATAGCAAAAAGAAAAGCCGCAATGTCTTGAACAACTTATTTGCTGAGTAGTAACAGTAGCAAAACCTTCTTTATTTCTCCTTTCATTTCAAAGTTATGAGTAGTACCATTCTTCTTTAAAAGTAACAATTATGTGCCATCCCTTAGATGAGATGTTAAACTGAGGCCACATCTACTTGATTTGGTGGTAGCTCAAGCAGATGGAGGAGATCCCATGGCACCTACTGATGAGAGTAGGGGTCCTTTATTAAAATCTTTTCATTCTTTGAGAATTATGATTTACATATTTACAATAAGCTTTCACATCTAGAATCATTGTATAAATAAAACAAAATAGTTTCTTAGAATAAAATGAAATAAAAATAAATAGGGCATTATATTGTTATTCACATACCTGGGGATTCAATAAACTCTGTTTAGGCTTTATTTTATTTTTCTATTCATTTATTATTTGTATATTGAAATGGCTAGATGCACTTTATAATGCAGTTTTTAGGGATTACTTAGCAGGGTAACTTATGAATGGACAAAGATATGAAGGAGATTGGAGACTGTAAAGTGGTGGCAGGGGAAATTGTAGTTAGGCAGCATAGGATGGTGGTTTGTAGGATGACATTGGTGATCAAGAAGAGGAGGATGAGTGTGAGGGCAGCACCAAAGATCAAATGGTGGAAATTGAAAAAGGGTAATTATGAGGTGATGATCAGGGAAGAGCTAAGACACGCACTGGGTGGCAGTGAAGAGTTACTGAATAGCTGGGTAACTACAGCAGAGCTAGTAAGAGAGATGGCTAGAAGGGTGCTTGATGTGATATCTGGAAAGAGGAAGGAGGACAAGGAGACCTGGTAGTGGAATGAAGAAGTACAGGAAAGTATACAGAGAAAGAGGTTGGCGAAGAAGAAGTGGGATTGTCAAAGAGATGAAGAAAGTAGACAAGGGTATAAGGAGATGAGGTGCATGGCAAAGAGAGAGGTGGTGAAGGCTAAGGATAAGGCGTATGAAGAGTTGTATAAAAGGTTGGACACTAAGAAGGGAGAATAGGACCTGTACCGATTGGCTAGACAGAGGGACCGAGCTAGTAAAGATGTGCAGCAGGTAAGGGTGATAAAGGATAATGAGGGAAACGTACTCACAAGCAAGGAGAGTGTGTTGAGCAGATGGAAAGAGTACTTTGAGGGGTTGATGAATGAAGAGAATGAGAGGGAGAGAAGGTTGGATGATGTGCGGATAATGAATCATGATGTGCAGTGGATTAGCAAGGAGGAAGTAAGGATAGCTATGAAGAGGATGAAGAATGGAAAGGCTGTTGGTCTAGATGACATACCTGTGGAAGCATGGAGGTGTTTAGGTGAAATGGCAGTGGAGTTTTTAACTAGATTGTTTAATGAAATCTTGGAAAGTGAGAGGATGCCTGAGGAATGGAGAAAAAGTGTTTTGGTACCGATTTTTAAGAATAAGGGTGATGTGCAGAGATGTAGTAACTACAGAGGGATTAAACTGATCAGTCACAGCATGAAGTTATGGGAAAGAGTAGTGGAAACTAGGTTAAGAAGGGAGGTGATGATTAGTGATCAGCAGTATGGTTTCATGCCAGGAAAGAGCACTACAGATGTGATGTTTGCTCTATGAGTGTTGATGGAGAAGTACAGAGAAGGTCAGAAGTAGTTGCATTGTGTCTTTGTGGATTTAGAGAAAGCATATGACAGGGTGCCTAGAGAGGAGTTGTGGTATTGTATGAGGAAGTCGGGAGTGTCAGAGAAGTATGTAAGAGTGGTACAGGATATGTACGAGGGTAGTGTGACAACGGTGAGGTCTGCGGTGGGAGTGACAGATGCGTTTAAGGTGGAGGTGGGATTACATCAAGGATCAGCTCTGAGCCCTTTCTTATTTGCAATGGTGATGGGCAGGTTGACAGATGAGATCAGACAGGAGTCCCCGTGGACTATGATGTTTGCAGATGACATTGTGATCTGTAGTGAGAGTAGGGAACAGGTGGAGGAGACCCTGGAGAGGTGGAGATATGCTCTAGAGAGAAGAGGAATGAAGGTCAGCAGGACTAAGACAGAATATATGTGTGTGAATGAGAGGGAGGATACAGGAATGGTGAGGATGCAGGGAGTAGAGGTGGTGAAGGTGAATGAGTTTAAGTACTTGGGATCAACAGTTCAGAGTAATGGTGAGTGTGGAAGAGAGGTAAAGAAGAGAGTACAGGCAGGATGGAGTGGGTAGAGAAGAGTGTCAGGAGTGATTTGTGACAGACGAGTACCAGTAAGAGTGAAAGGGAAGGTCTACAAATGGATAGTGAGACCAGCTATGTTATATGGGTTGGAGACAGTGGCATTGACAAAAAGGCAGGAGTCAGAGCTTGACATGGCAGAGTTGAAGATGTTAAGATTTGTACTGGGTGTGACGAGGATGGACAGGATTAGGAATAAGTATATTAGAGGGTCAGCCCATGTTGGAAGGTTTGGAGACAAAGTCAGAGAGGCAAGATTACATTGATTTGGACATGTGCTGAGGAGGGATGCAGAGTATATTGGGAAAAAGATGCTAAGGATGAAGCTGCCAGGTAACAGGAAAAGAGGAAGGCCTAAGATATGGTTTATGGATTTGGTGAGAGAGGACATGCAGGTGGTTGGTGTGACAGAGCAAGATGCAGACGACAGGAGGAAATGGAAACAGTTGATCTGCTGTGGCGACCCCTAACAGGAGCAGCCAAAAGAAGAAGAAGAAAGACTGAATTCTCAACTGTAATTCACCTGAATTTCAACCTGCCAAGGATCAGAGC
Organism: Protopterus annectens; assembly: GCF_019279795.1. NCBI lineage: Eukaryota > Metazoa > Chordata > Ceratodontiformes > Protopteridae > Protopterus > Protopterus annectens. The sequence goes on from NC_056742.1 coordinate 472,981,375, forward strand.
TCCTTCATAGGAAATCACTGTCAGAATTTTTTGGTTTTTTTTGATGAACTTAGTTTGGCCATTCTGATCTTTGGTGGTTTGAAGCTTACATAACATAATATGTCCTATAATATTAGTTGCTTATTAACCAAGATAAAGCTTCTAAGCAGAACCTTATTTAAGGTGTGACATGAGGTAGAGAATAAGGCAGTCAAACCTTAAATCATAGCATGAGGCTTGTTGACAATTTATAGCGTAAGCCATCTGAGATAAATTGATAAACAACAGCTTATATACAGTTTTCAAGAAATGAATAGTAGCGCCTGTAATCTTGAAAATATACTGGATAACTTTGAACTAATACCACCAAGCTGGGCTGGACTATTTTGTCTCAGGTTTTGTAGAATTACTTAATTTTATTCTGCAACATTTGCATGGTCAAAGCCCAACTGCCTGTCTTGGGTGGTGGGTACAGTTTATGAAGACAGCACATTACAAATCCTGCAAACCCTGAGACAGGTTTTATGCCTTCTGATCATTGCATTACAAGATCTTATTCTAAACATAGCAGAGTACTAAATTCAAGGAAATATTATTGTGCCTTCATTTGTTGAATGACTTGTGAAGTAAAATACTTAATTTCAAAGATTAAGTGAGTTAAACATGTTTCATGATGAAATATAGCAAAAAAAAGCTGCAATGTCTTGAACAACTTATTTGCTGAGTAGTAACAGTAGCAAAACCTTCTTTATTTCTCCTTTCATTTCAAAGTTATGAGTAGTACCATTCTTCTTTAAAAGTAACGATTATGTGTCATCCCTTAGATGAGATGTTAAACTGAGGCCACATCTACTTGATTTGGTGGTAGCTCAAGCAGATGTAAAACATCCCACGGCACCTACTGATGAGAGTAGGGCTCCTTTATTAAAATCTTTTCATTCTTTGAGAATTATAATTTACATATTTACAATAAGCTTTCACATCTAGAATCATTGTATAAATAAAACAAAATAGTTTCTTAGAAAAAAATAAAATAAAAATAAATATGACATTATATTGTTATTCACATACCTGGGGATTCAATAAACTCTGTTTAGGCTTTGTGCAGAGTCTACACAAAGTTTACATGTTAGTGTGACACTGGACGAAGCGTGGCAGCGAGCAATGCATATTAATGAGGTGCAGTATGCCTAAAAATTAGGTTTCATAGCTCACAACAGTGTTGCTGGCCACATAACCTTTTAAGCAAATGCAGATGGGAATTCTGAGCAAGGTAGAGCACCTACAGTGTGCAGATTTGTGTGGAATGCCACAATGATCACCAGAGCTTTACAAATAGCTTTCATTCTGTTAGTACAACACATCTGCACAGAGGCCAACTTAATGAGAAGACAAATAACCAGCAATAGGAACATATTTGACATAGATGTCACATAGGAATGTAGCAGTCCTGACCTCTTAGAGAGAGAAATGTGGACAAAGCCATTAAAATGGGGGGACAAAGGGCCCAAAATGATATTGCACTTCCAAAGTTAGGAAGTAGAAATAAGGGCAGAATTTTAATATTGCACTTCCAAACTTAGGAATTAGATAGAATACATAGGTTGTACATTACCCAGAACTTTCTGAAGAGCATAAATGCCAGTTATCAGTTTCTGGCTGAATTCTGCAATAACATGACAATGATTTGCTAGGCAAAAATGTTATGAGTTAAAGATCACAAATATGAGACAAAATCTGGACATTCTGCACAGATCAGGACAGTTGAGAGGTATGCACTCAAATGTATGTATGTAATATTGAGTCACATAAGTCCAGAGATCATCCCTGTGATATGGCAGAAAGCCACATATTTGATAAGGAAAACATTTGGACATCCTGGGAACATCTGGGCAGTTGAGAGGTATGAATGTGAAGTATATGGTCCAAACACAGTAGAGGACAGTGTACCTACAGTGCAGACTATTGTGATATCCCATATCTGGCATTCTGTACTGGAGCTGTGTTAATGATCTGTAACAAGACACTGGACTGACATGTAAAATGATGACTCAGGGGCAGTGTGTGCATTGCATACACACAGATGAAGTGTATGAATGAATACAGCGAAAGAGCACAGGTTTCACTCCCTCGTGTACAGCAGAAGAGGCCATGTCAATGGAAGATAGTTATAGCAACAATACCAAGCACATATCTACAGTATATAATACAATACGGACTGTACAGTGAAAGTGTGTTTTCTGTGACTGTCGCCAAGGTGACATAACAATGGGGGGAGGTCTGCATGAGATAAGCATCCTTACACGAATAATGCAGAGGACATATATCATGGATCTGACATACAGTTGGGGTAGGGTGTATAATGGGAAGCTGTGCAAACTGATATACCTGAATATGACTCTACTCTCTGTAGAGGTCATCAGCAAGGTGGCAACAGGTAAAGGGTCATGGCAAACATTATAACAACCACCGACAATCATGGACAATATCAGAATAATACCACAACTAATCCCATGCCTCTGACATAATATATGTGATGTAGAGTGAAAAGAGATGAGCCTGCGCATGCATGCACACACACTTACACTCACACACACACACACACACACACACACACACACACACACACACACACACACTTGACAACTGTTATGCTACATACACACTCTATGAGGGTAACCACTCACATTGTTCTGGTACTGTAATATCTGTAGGAGGTGTTAGTAGGGGCACTGCTATACCTGTATGTGACAGTATGGGCAACAGAGGCTAGTTGTCTTGTGTGTATGGCATATATCTGTGGCACAATCCACAATGTCACAAATGATATGCATACCATTAATGTTGTCAAACACCTATGTATGCATAGTGTGTGCATAAACTGAACAGGTAGCACACATGCATCTGGTGTAACAACTTGATCGCTGTTCTGCACCATCAGACAGTCTTGTATATTCCACAGAAAGAATACCTAAAATGGCCAATAAGCTGTATGACAGTGCACTGTAACAAAGTTGGTACACTTCAGTTACACATCACTGGAAGGTGTGTTGGGGGATACATGAGGAAGGGAGCATTGTACACAGTTATTGGTGTGGTGAAGGCTGGGAGCTATGAAAGTATAACAGCCTCTGATATGCATGTCCTTCACATACCCAGTACTTGTGTTATATTCAAGGGAGTAGTCAGCACTGTGACCACATGCTGATGGATGTACCACTTACCCTCTACCCCAGGACAAAGGTCATATACTTATTGGTCTGATTATAGGGTGTGTTATCCACATTATACTTGGTTAGTATATCTGTTTTGTGGTTCAACAAATCCCTCCATTTGTCTCATCAATGCAGGTGTTGTCTTGGCTTTGACAGCAGTCTCTTGTATGTGTTGATAAACTGTCTTTATTATACTAATATTAGAGTTGTAGTCAATGATTGCCCACAAGCTGTAGTCCTTCAGGCAGCTGTTTGGACACAGCATGTGTATGTCATCTGCGATGTCCATCACGTAACTAATGGGCAGGAAAGGGCCTAGCAGACGCCTCTGATGTATTGACCTGATCACTGGACCTGAGCTATATATCATGTCACATATTTCAACATAGTGAGATGCCACGTATGTCATACACTGGTCTATGCAGTTGGTGATATAGCTGTTTATGGCCACATATGACAGTGTTGGTTGAATGCCTTAGTGTGGCTTTCTGTCAAATGCCTTTACTTTTTAAGGTTCCACAGGATGATACTTTTGTCATCATGCATGCCGTCAATGACCACTTTGAGGACATCTATCAGATGTAACAGACCTGATGCAGCAGTAACAACTCACACAGGTCTGTTGCACATGCCTGCAGTATTACTAGTGGACATGTAGAAGAGTTCCATGATGATATGTTGGTCTACCTCACAGTCAAGGAGAGTCAGGATGTCTCTATATGTAGATGCATCAGGTGCTGTCCCCCACACTCAGGTAGATGCATGTACACTCTTGTATGGGAACATAGGCCATGTGGAAGGTGTGTTGAACTGTGTATTCAACTGTATTAGGAAGGTGTATGTGTTGGGTCACATCACATTGGTCTGTGGTGTTGCCACAGCACATTGATTCCATGTGATAGGCCTGGATGAAGGTCAGACAGTGCATACTGCTTACTGTGATCCAGCCTAGGGTTTTGACACAATCACACACACAGGTATCACTGAGTAACCCCACAAGCTGGGCACTAAACTTACATCAGTTGGTGGGTAAACAATTGGCTCACTGACAGATCACATCATGTGAAAGTTGGTGAATCAACCTGTACTATTAGAACTGACACCACTGGCAAACCCCAGGGATCTGTGCTCAGCCTTTCACTGTTTGAACTGTATTTCTTGATGGCTCAGGCTAAAGTATATGGCATTTAACTTACCAAGTTTTCTGTTTCTTGCATATTGTGTGCAATTATTGATTCCCATCAATGGTGATAACAGTACAGGAGGCGCTAACACACATATAACTGAATGGTGACAAAGGCACACAATGTACAAATAAACTGTTTGTAATGTTGTTCTTGTGAAAATTGGAGTTCCATGTTAATCACAGCATTGACAACAGTCCTACTATGCAGAAACCTATTGAAAAAAGCACTGGTAACACATTTAGATAACAATCTGAACTTTGACCACCAAGTGTCCACACTGCTATTGAAAGCCTATGTTGTGCACGTTAGTCACAGCATCATATTGAGATCTTAGGATTGTATGACATCACAGTAGTCAAACCTCATTACAGCACTAATATGATATAATTCTCTTTTTTACATGTACCTCACCAGACACATGTAGCAGCTGGAGAGACCACAGAGCTTTCTCAGCAGGATAGCCAGGGCCTACACACCATGCCATGATGTAAGTGGATAGATTAAAAGCCATGTCACTGTAACCTGTATTGTATATTATAAGGTGAATTCTTCCTAGCCCCCAGCCCAGTCTCTGACCCTGCCCTGGTGGGAGTACTACATATTTAAAAATGTGATACAGCTGTTGACATCAGCAGTGTCTGTTGAGAAGAAGATAACAGTGTCCCACATACTGGTGTAAAATGCTCTATGAAATGTCAAGAAAAAATGCTCACAACACACACACACACACACACACACACACACACACACACACACATGCACACAGTACACTGCAGTGAGAATAGAACCCCTACCTAACTAGGTACACAGACTGCAGCACACAGTACTTTACACAAGTACCACAGCTTAAGTCTGACTTAGAGTGTGTCAGACAACACTTTATAGCTGATGACAAAAGCAGTGTCTGTTGATGAGAAGATAGTGTCCACAGGCTGGTGTAAACTACTCTCTGTAATGTAAAGCAACAGATCCCTCACACACCCAGTTGACTGCAGTGAGAACAGAACCCTAACCTATCTAAGTACACAGACTAGAGAACACAGTACCTAATGCAAGTGCCATGGCACAAGTCTTATTTATACAGGAGTGCAGGTGAACTTATAGTAGATGACATCATCAGCCCCCCGTATAGTGGATAAGTATTGTTCCTTGTTCACCAAATCCTTCTGTTGTGGAAGGCTGTGCCCCCAGCCCCTCGCAACCCCTGGCAATTATATAACAACTCTGTGCTCACACCAAATTGGGGAAGGTGCAGGTTCTGTTAAAGCTAAGTTAGTAGTAAGCTAATAGTAGATTGTGGTCCCTTTATGTTGTCCAGCTATGGTCAATGACTTTATTTTTGATGATGTCCCTGTTTGTTAAAAGTGCTGTTTGCTGACTAACTTTTGATGTACAGCTGTTCAATGCAATATTTTTTTGATCCCCAAACACAGATTTTGCGTCATGTATAGTGATAACCATGTACTCCTAAAACCTACAAATACAATATGTGAGAGATGTAAGCATACAATGAACATAGAATAAATGTTCTCTCTCTAATGTAACAACAAACCAGATATAAAACTGGTTGTCAGCACACATACTTCACCTTTTCAACAAAGCAAGTGCACAACAAATAAACTCACATATGCAGAGGTAGTCATTAGTAGTCATTAGAAGCTTACCAAAAGAACAGAGACCTAGCAAATGCAAATCTTCTGCACATTACAATCCCAATGAAACCCATTACACATAAAAACAAATGTATCAGTGTCTCACCCATTAAGCTCTTAAGGCAAAACACCTCAAAACCAATGTCTTGGTCATAGGTGAATCCATAGTGAAACACTCAGATGTTCCCCTCACCAGGTTGTGCATGAAGAAAGCCACAGTCAACTGCCTGTCAGGTGCCAGGATCTGCACTCAAGTCTGTCAACAACAACCACACTTACCCCTCTGTCATACTCCATGTTGAACTAAATGACAAGATATATTTCACTGGACTATATGAAGAGAGATATGACTGAGCTCTCAGATTATGTGTCCCAGACAGGTATGTCTGCAGCCCTAAACAGCATTCTACCTTCACTCATGATGATGCCTGAGTACAAACAAAAGAATTATCGACTTCAACAATTGGCTTAGTTACTGTTATCGGTCCAGGGGGGATCCAGTATTTTTCAGCCTGGGAAGATATGGTCAACATACCACCCTGCTTTGTCATGGAAGGTCTTTATCTGTCTTTATCTGTCACCTCTTGCCTTTCAGTTACTGGCCAAGGTACTTGTCTTCCCATAGTGCCTTTTTAGGCAATGTCAAAAGAACAAAATTCCTGATGTAAAGATATCCTCAAAAGACAAATTCAAGGTTATGCTGCTTAAAGTTAGGAGTCTAAATCAGAAACTACGCTCAATGGAGGCACTTCCTACTTGGAAAGATGTTGATGTTTGTGCAGTCACAGAGACATGGTCCAAGGCTGCAAAGAGTACTCCAGCCATGAAAGGCTAAAATGCCTTCCACACATTCAGACAACAAAATGAATGTGAGTGAACCAAAGGAGGATGTGTATCGATCTTCATAAAAGACAAATCCCCCTCAAGACTGCTTAAGCAGTATGACTCCCTAGAATTACTCTGAGTCCAACTAACTGTTGGAAATCCCCCCTCCATGTTATTGTTAGCTACAGATCCACCAACATGAACCATGTAAACCACACATTGGCTTCCTGGACCTACTTGAGTCAGTCATAACACAGTCAAACACCCTAGCATAGGTAACTTTAACCATCCTTCTGTCGATTGAGATACATATATGAATTCAAACATGCTCACCCTAATGTTCTTGCACTTTGTAAACACAAATGCTTTGGAACAGTTAATCCATACCCCCACAATGGTCTCAAATGTCTGACCAACATGGGAGATTTGTGAACCACCCCATGTCTGTGACCTTCCCTGGTAATGTCTAACTATAAATCAGTCACGTTCAATGTAACAATCATAACTACCCCCCAGGATCCATAATGTGGAAACATTTCTCCAAAGCAAACTATAATCTCATAAGTAATGCCATAGTGTCATACCTCCTGCCACCACTGACAGTAAAGGTTTCTATATGGATATGTACACAAATGCCCTGTATAAACACCTTTACAAGTGTATGGACTTACCTCTACCAGAATGGATCAAAACTTGCTCATGAAAAATAGGTCACTCTGATGGACATTTAGCATAAATAGATTATACAACAAGAAAAAGAAACTAATTCAGTAAAAGAACACTGTCCATAGCTTGAGCAAGCAAATTAGACATCTTGTAAAGTCCTCTAAAGCTAATTATGAAACGAAATTAGCATCCATAGCTAAGGAAATCACAAGGCATTCTTTAGGTATGTCTGTAATGTAAAAGGAAATGCTTGGCTTTGCAACAAATTCAGTGTGATCAGTACCACTCAAACTGAAACCAAGGACATAGCCATCCTGCTAGCAGATAGGTTTGGAAAAAATTTCACACACCTGCCTCCACCGATCATACCCCAAAGCATACCTGTCAACAGTTCTCTACCTATTATCTCCAAAGAACAGGTCATAACCTCATTTGTCAAGTCCAAAAACACACCCTTTATGGGACCAAATAAAATATCAGGCTGCTTACTAAATGGTCTAAAAAAAGGGTTAGCAGAGCCACTGGAAACTCTCTTCAACCAGAGTCTAAGTACTTGCTTTGTCCTGACAGAGTGGAAAACAGTAACCATAATACTCTTGCACAGATAGCGTCCCTCAACCAACGCAGGGAACTATACACCCATAAGTCTGACCATCCTTGTCTGTAAGCCATGGAGGGAATCATCTTGGACCTTATCAACAAAGACATTGGTGACCTTCAAACTCTTCACCTGACCCAGTTTGGCTGTTAAACCTAGTGGAACTATTTTAGAGTGTCAACAAAGCCCTGGATGAAGGCAATTCAGTACATACTGCCAATCTTGACATGGCTAAGGGCTTTGACACAATCTCCATTCAGGCTTCATTGCAGAACTTACCTACCTGGAGATTAATCCATACATCATTAGATGGGTAGGCAACTGGCACACCAACAGAATGCATAAAGTCATAGGTGGGGATTACACCTCTACCAGCAGACTTGTTACTAGTGGCATCCCACAAGGGTCTGTGCTGGTCCCCCTACTATTTGGAATGCATTTATCAGAAAATCAGATGAAAAGAGATGGCCTGTTTTTACCAGTTTCGTTGACGACTGCAAACTGGTTGCAATCATTAAATCACAAGACGATTTCAACATATGACAAAATAGGCTTACATACATAAATGATTGTTTCCAAAGACTTCTTCTTCTTCTTTCGGCTTTTTCCCGGTTAGGGGTTGCCACAGTGGATCACCTGTCTGCTCATGATTGGCAGTGGAGTTTTACAGTGACGAGTTGCCAGCCCAGAGCCCAACCTTCCATGGAAGACACACAGACACACGCACTCATGCCTAGGGCCAATTTTATTGTGTCCACTCCACCTACAGCATGTATTTGGGAGGAAAATGGAGCACCTGGAGGAAACCCACACGACTACAGGGAGGACATGCAGACTCCGCATAGAAGGCACCCCAGCCGAGGATCGAACCGGAGAACCTCTTGCTGTGAGGTGACAACTCTAACTGCTGCACCACCGTGGCCACCCGATTGTTTCCAAAAACATAGACTTAAAATGAACACAAAATAATGCACCTTTATTCCTTTTGGCAAAGGAGAAGTCCCTACAAATTACACTACTAATAATACCTACTATGTTCCAACCCAATGGTGAGGGATTTGTGAAAAACGATGGATAGCTTCCTCAGCTTTCATCATCATGTGTCCAGAGTGATAAGGAAGGCATTTTTACATTTCACACCTCATAAGTAAGGGCATAGCATCCGATACTAAGGATGTTCTAACTTTAATGTACTCGTACCTCACCAGACCAATACTAGAGTACAATACTCCCTTTTGCATGTACCTCACCAGACACCTGCAGCAGCTGGAGAGACCTCACTAAGAAAATCCAGGACTTGCAACACATTACCTTCATGGACAGACTGAAGGCCCTGTCACTGTACAATATTATATAGACTACTGAGAGATGACTTATTTATTTATTTTATTTTATATTTGTTAACCGGGGGTGTCTGACTGAGCCGAAAAGGCCCTTTTTCAGCAGAGGCCTGGGGAGAAAAGCTCCACAAAGAAAAATTACAGACACATTTAGTTATTTATACATGATCAGTATACACACAAATTACAGGAGACATGTTTTTACAGTGGTATGCGGCACATAAACAGTTACAGTGGAGAGAACAAACCAAAAATATTAATTTTAAAAATAAAGGTAATTAATAGATTTGTGGTGTACAGCTGAAATTTGGAACATAGGTAGAATACATACATAGTACACAGGTACAGTACATACATTGTAGATTAGCCTGTGTTTGTGAGTAAGATTGAAAACTATTATCAAGTGCTCTAGATTTTGTATGTATGTGTTATCCGCTTTCACTAGCCTGGGGAGCAATCATGGCACTGCCAACTTTCCTTGAGATGTTGCCTGATGAGGTCTTTAAAGGAGTCTTTGGATGATGTGTTTTGAATGCTTGTAGGGACAGAGTTCCATTTTCTAGCCACTGAACTACTATATAGTGCATCTCTAAAGCTATTGTATCTGTTGGTGACTTCTAGTAGTAGTTTGCTTGATGATCTAAGAGACCTATTGGCTGAGTGATCTTGTACTAGGTTTTTGAGGGCTGGAGACTTATTGGGGAGGTAATAGATAGAATGACAGAGGTAGAGCTGATTGTAGGTTAGGAGGTTGGGCAGTTCAAGCCAGTGGAGCTGTCTCAAAGCAGTACAGTGATGAGTTCTATATGAGCAATTTGCAGCAAAGCAGGCAATTCTGTTATAGCAGGCTTCCATTTTGCTTAGTTCAGTTTTGTTGAGATTAGTCAGAATGGGAGATGCATAGAGTAGGGTGGATAGAAGTTGGGAGTGAGCAATGGCTGATCTTGTGTTGTTGGTAAGAAATGGTTTGATGACCCCAGTTTGGAATGTACTTTTTAATAGTTAAGTTGAGATGACTATCAAATTTTAGGTGGGAGTCTATGGTTATTCCCAATAGCTTAGCCTGTGCCACTGGAGCAATTGGAGTAGCATTAGTGGAGTAGATAGTGAATTGACTGTTAGTGTTTTTGTTAGAACTGGTTATAATCATAAGCTGAGTTTTCTTTGGATTGAGGATAAGTTGGGCTTTGGTAAGGTAGTTTTCAATGTCAGAGAATGCTAGTCGAGTTGTTTGCAGGAGGGTGGGAATGTTTTGTGCAGCACAGATTAAGGTAGTGTCATCTGCATACTGAATTATAGATGCATGCTGTGTGGAGGTATGGAGGTCATTTGTGAAGACTGTGAATAGTAGTGGTCCTAAGATAGAACCCTGTGGGACTCCTATAGTTATGGGCAGCTGAGGAGAGAGAGAATGTTCCCATTTCACAGCTCGGTACCTGCCAGTTAAGTAGCTTTGGAACCAGGTAAGAGTGGAATTTGATATATGATATTGGTTTAGTTTGTTTAGCAGAATTTGGTGTGAGACTGTGTCAAATGCTTTGGACATATCCAAAAAAAGAGTTGAAACATGTAGGCCTTCATTTTTGAGATGGTTTACTGTGTCTGTGAAGCAGAGGAGGGCTGTAGTGGTACTATGGGCAGGTCTGAAACCATGCTGAGTAGGCGACAGGATTTTGCTGTCTAGGAGATAGTTTAGCATCCGGGTATGGATGCATTTTTCTAGGATTTTGGCCAGGGGGGAGATTAAAGCAATGGGTCTGTAGTTATTAAGTTCAGTGGAGGTCCCGTCTTTATGTATGGGTGTAACATATGATATTTTCCAGAATTTTGGCACATAGTTTCCAACAATTGATCTGTTTATGAGAGTGGAGACTGGGATAGCAATAGCATCTGCTGTGAGTTTCAACAAATAGCTGGGGAGTAGGTTGGCTGCTGTTGATGAGGTTTTTAGTTTGGAGAGCATGCTTTTGATTGAAGTGGTGGAAACTGTTTTGAGGGTAAAGCTTGTTAGTGTTATTTGTGTTGGGGGGGATAGTGAGGAAGGATATGTCCTGTGATACTAAGGATAGAATTGAGTTCACAAAGTGGGAGTTGGATTGGGTTTTGATGGGACCTTTAGTGTTAGGGTGGTTGGGTTGGGGTAGCCTTTTGGGTGGATTTTAGTAGCTGGTTTACATTTTTCCAAAATTTTTGCGGGTTGTGTTGGTATTTAGTTTGTAATGTTGTGTAGTAGGAGTTTTTGCCCAGCCTAATGCATTTTTTGCATGGTTGCGCAGTTCTTGGTACTTAGTTAGGCTTTGTGTTTCTTTGTTTTTTTGATAGTAAAGCCAGGCAGTGTCTCTGGACTTGAGCATTTGTTTGGTTTCTTTACTGAGCCAGGGGTTTGTAGAGGTTCTAACCTTGATTTTGCGCGATGGAGCGACAGTGTCTAGGTGTTGTAGAAATGTTTTGTTGAAATATGCTACAGCCTGGTCAAGTGTGAGGGTTTTTAGGGGGGTCCAGTCACAATTACAGAGTAAAGTATTGAGTACCTCAGGAGAGAATGTTTTTGTGTTTCTAGTGGATATATAGTTAGTGGTTTTGCATATGCTTGTTCTACTACGTATAATGTATATTACGTTGTGGTCACTTAAGGTGTCTGGGAGACTGCCTGTGTGAGGGTACAATGTGGGGTTGTTAGTTAGGACCCAGTCAAGGATGGATTCCCTTTTAGATTTTTTATCACATCTAGTTGGAATTTGGACTAGCTGCTGGTAGCCATGGAGATTTATTAGATTACTTGGTGGTTCTGATATACAGGTGAACCAATCTAGGTTGAAGTCCCCCAGAATAAGGGTTTCTTGTGAGTATGTGGAAGAACACTAGGATAAGAAGTCTTCAAGGCTAGCAGGTATATTACCAGGTGGAATATAGATCACAATTGTGATGATGACCTTTTTAGGGTGAAGTTGAAGTTGTGTGATAAGTATGTCCCAATTATTGGGGGAAGGGGAGGAGTTTGGTAATTGATGGACAGTTAAGTTTGACTTGTATAGTAAGGCAGTTCCACCCCCTTTATGAAGTGGTCTGTCTTGTCTAATGATATTGTAGCCAGTAGGGAGAACTTCTGAGTTAGCTATGTTTTAATTTAGTCAGGTTTCTCTTAAAGCAACTATGTCTGGGGAGTAGTGTGCTGTTTGACCTGGAGTTCAGGTATTTTATTTTTGATACTTCTAATATTAATATTTAGCATTAAAAGATGGTTGGTTTTGCTGCTGTTGTTGATTTTCCCAGGGATGAAGAAAGTGGGGGTGTTATGTTCTGACATTTGTGTTGGAACAGTTTGAGTTGGACAGGATGGATTTGGGCCTGGGTTGGGGTGGATATCCCCACTTACGGAGAGCCTGGAGTTAAAATGGTTATACAGATGTTGGAGTTTGGTGAGGAGTGTGAGAAAGTATTGTGTTTTTTTGGAGTAGGAATGAGAGCATATGTGTTTAGTCCTGAATTGGTCCATTATGTAGTTCTTGAATAGCTGTGGGCAGATATTATTATAATGTGTGGTGGCTGTATACGAGAGTGCATAATGCAGTGTTGTGCTACTAAGTTTAGGGATATTGCTAGAGTGATAACTTGTGGTGTTGTAAAGAATTATGAGAAGACAGACTAGACTAAGTTGTGTGATAGTCATGGTTATAAAGTTTAAGTTGTTTCTAGGTGGGGGGTCTGAATAGGAATTATAGAGTTGCACTATATGCGGATGGAGAAGTAGTGTAGGTGATGTAAAAAATGCCTAGTGGGAATGAGAATGATTGGGAGTATTTTGTGTGGAGCAAGTTGGTGTGGTATAATGTGATATGACTTGAGGAGCTGTGATTGGTGGAGGTGATGTGAGGGTGAGCTGTGGGTGTAGCTGTGATTACTATAAATGTAGAGGTAGTGGGGGCAGGAGGGAATAGGGGGCAGGGCAGGGGAGCATAGAGAGCCCGAGTGTTAGCGAGGGTGAACGGAGCCGGGCAGAGCCAACCAAGACAAAAGAAACAGTAAATATTACTTTACAAATCTGAACACTTTTAAAACAAATTCCTGAGGTCTAATGGCTTACCGGCAAGCAGAATGTAATTGCTGAGGAGCACTTGTGTCCTGGTGGGAGACTAGAAATTTAAAGATGGCACCATGCTCAGCAGGATTCTAATATAGACTTTGTATTTGGGGAGGAAGATAGCACAAGGGGTGTAAACCAGGTGGAATGTAAAGAAACCAGAGAGGCAATCAGTGGAAATCAGTGAAGGCCTCAGAGGGGGTAAGTAATAATTCAAACTACCTGTAAAGTGAAGGAGAGAAGAGACAGCAACATTTATTAAGGTTGGGAGTGTGTCTTCACATTATTGACTTGCTGATTAGTAACCAGTTTGTGCACAGATTAGAGTAAGGAGATACATTAGCAATGAAGGGGAATGTATAGAGATGCAAATAAACAGGTGGGCCTCCAAGTGATACAGACTAAGGCAAAAAACACTGAGAGGGCTGCTTGATGGTTAATTTAGTCACAGGGATGTGAATTAAATGTATACTGTCTATTGGACAGTTGGGATTACTGTACTAGTGGGGGGGGAGGACACAAGGCTACAATAGTCAGTTTTATCAGCAAGCTGAGAGCTACTAAGAAATACTGCTAATGTAATAGCTTCACTCTCATAAAACATACAAGTAGAATGCCTGGGTGGGCTGACCCTGCTCTTGAGGCTCAAAATGTATATCCCTGTTTAGTTTGCAGTACTGTTCCTTCTTATACTGTATGGGTGGAGTGATAGCCGCAGACTGCAGATTTGCTTGAGTGTGCTCCTGCTCTTGAGGCTCAAAATGTATATCCTTGTTTAGTTTCCAGTACTGATTCCTTCTTATACTGTATGGGTGGAGTGATAGCCGCAGACTGCAGATTTGCTTGAGTGTGCTCCTGCTCTTGAGGCTCAAAATGTATATCCTTGTTTAGTTTGCAGCACTGATTCCTTCTTATACTGTATGGGTGGAGTGATAGCCGCAGACTGCAGATTTGCCTGAGTGTGCTCGGCAAGCAGAATGTAATTGCTGAGGAGCAATTGTGTCCTGGTGGGAGACTAGAAATTTAAAGATTGTGGCTGGCCTACAGAGCAGTCTCAAACCCTGCCTTAATGGAAAAGCTGCAGCTCCACAAATTAAATGGAATGAGACTCACTCACACTAGGGACCTTAACCTAGCCTGCAACATCAACAGATCATGCTGGAGAGACAGATATCTCTCCCAGAGATTGCCACTCCTATGGAACAAACTCCCAATTCACATGAAACTGATCTCCTGAATGACCTTATTTAAGTGTAACTTTGACAATTGGATGGTAAATTGTAAATTTACCCTGGGGGTTTCACCTATGTCACACTTAGGGGTAACCAGTGCTGAGCATGGATTCACAAATATGGACTACATATCTCAGTTTATAAGGGAACAATGATACAATCTGGCTAGGTTTGTAAAGGCCTTAGGGCCATTAGCCTAGTAACTTCGTATGTACCTATGAAACTTGGGCCATTATGGTAGTAGCCTCATATGAATCTATGAAGTTATAAACTTATGCAGGCCTGCCAACATCTTGTGTCACACACTGCTGATGTCAAGTACTATAAGTTCAGCTGCAGTCTTGCAAAAGTCAGAATTGTGCTGCGGTGCTTGCATTAAGTTCTGTGTACTTAAGAAGGGGTTCCATTCTCACTGCAGTCAAGTGTGTGTGTGTGTGTGTGTGTGTGTGTGTGTGTGTGTGTGTGTGTGTGTGTGTGTGTGTGTGTGTGTGTGTGTGTGTGTGTGTGTGTGTGTGTGTGTGTGTGTATACTCTTGCTTGACATTACAGAGATCCTTTTACTGCAGCATGTGGGACACTATTACCATATTCTGAATGGACACTGCTGATGCCATCAGAGATATGAGATTTTTGCATTGCAGTAATCCCACCAGGGCATGGTCAGACACTGGCCTGGAGACCAGGCAGATTTCACCTCATCCTATACAAGGGAAATTATAGTGTCATGGCTTTTAATCTATCCACATACATCAATGCCGAGTTTGTAGGCCCTGTGTTATCTTGCTGAGAAAGCCCTGTGGTCTCTCCAGCTGCTGCATGTGTCTGTTGATGTATATGCAAAAGAGAGCATTCTACTGTATTACTGTTCTGATGAAGTTTGACTACAGTGCTGTCATACAATCCTAAGATCTGAATATGATGGCGTGACTTATGATGTACACCATACATTTGTCCTGAAAAATCATTAAATAGAGAAGTTAGAAAGTAATGATACACACTGCAGTTTCTGACTTCACAAACCTTACAAGAGCATTCATGATAATGCTGTGGAGTTTAGATGCTATCAACTGTCTAACTTTTTAAGGCCAATATAAGTCAAAGGTACAATGACCAGTTCACCAACACAAATGCAGATATACTAAGCACTAAGTTAGCTATGCACCCTGAGCATCAGACACAGATTTTGTATCCATGAATCTAAAAAACAGAAAACAGGTATATGTCACAATTATCATCATTTGCAAAGGGTGTTGTGTGGGGGTCATCACAGAGGGAAGTTAGAAAGTAATGATACACATTGCAGTTTCTGACTTCACAACCATTGCAAGTGCATTCACTATAAAGTTGTGAAATTTTTATGCTACTAACTGTTCTAACTTTCCAAGGCCAATATAATTGAAAGGTACAATGGCCAGCTCAACAACACAAATGTAGATATACTAAGCACTAAGTTAGCTATGCACCCTGAGCATCAGACAGAGCTTTTGTATCCCTGAATGCAGTAGTTAAAAAGAAGGGATATGGCACAGTTATCATCTCTTGAACAGGGTGTGTTGGGAGCCAAGGAGGTTATGCTGAAACAAAAGGATTGGTGAGTATGTGTGAGTAAGAAGGAGAACAAAGCACACATTGGGATAAAACAACAAATGGCCAGTGAGACAAAATGAGTAACTGCTGTTTGTGTGTCTGCAGAGGTCCTCCAGGTGAAATTGGTGTGTGAGTGTCTGCATGAACATAGCCAAGCTCTGTGCTAGCTCTACATCTTGGTCTGTTTGACAGGTGTGAGCCATGCATGGTAGAAGTGACAATTCATTGCTGTCATTGCCAGTCACGAGAACTGGCTCTGCCCAGTAGTGGCACTGATATATCCATGCCCATGGTCAGATGCATTGCTACTACCTCAACATAACTGATGTCTGCTGTATTAGCTCCTTTCACAGGGATGCCCAAGACCATGACCCCATGGCCTGCCATATCTGGGAGTGGACAGCAGACTCATAGATGGAGCAATGGAAGTACTGCCACTATGGGA
Source organism: Protopterus annectens (assembly GCF_019279795.1). Taxonomy (NCBI): domain Eukaryota; kingdom Metazoa; phylum Chordata; order Ceratodontiformes; family Protopteridae; genus Protopterus; species Protopterus annectens. The sequence continues at coordinate 472,998,181 of NC_056742.1, forward strand.
GTGTGATCAGGCATAGCCACATTGGCTGACAGCAGATAATTTGGCTGACCTATGCCCACAAGGATGTTGTTCCACTCCCAGGAGATGTCCCATCACAGACACTGCTTGTTCAATGACAGACATCCCTCGGCCCATCACAGACTGTCCTCATTCCAAAGTGTCATCCTTCTGATCCAGTGAATCAGCAACATGATGGACACAGTCTCTCATGTCAGACTGTGCCACATCCACAACCCTGAGCATTTGTCTGGCGCACCCATGGGAATGTATATGTGCTTCCATGATGGTGCTAAACATATGTTGAGGGACAGCAGGCTACCTCCAAACACCCTTATCAATCCCCCTGTGTGGCACCTCTCACACACTTTTGCTACAGCCATACTCAACAGGCACTGAAGTCACAGTAGCCACACTTCCTTGATCAATGTCCTTGCCCTCCATTTGTCCAATACCTGTGGGCTCAGTGGACTGGGTAGGTATAAACCTACTGGCTGTGTCCAGTGGAAATGCAGAGGATGGCTGTATATGAACCTCTGTGTCAGATTCAACCTCTGCACCCTCTGACTGTGCCTCAGTTTCACTACCATCATCATCAGAGTCTGCTGATTCACTGAAATCAGGTTGCACAGGGCCCACACTCCCACTGTCATGATCACCTATGATAGAAAGCAAGAAACGCAGGAATACATTAATACCTGCACTACTATAGTGCAATATATGTTAGCAAACTAACAGTGCTGCCACTATTACAGACAGTGCAGCAATACACAAAAAAAGGCCTGAGATCAAAATCACACACTACAATATTTATTTAAATTGCTCAGCAGTACTGACATAAAAATATTTAGCTTACCATCTGCAGGACACACACTGTGCTGTAGTCCAGATGGTGCTGGAAGAAGTTAAGCAAGAGGTAAGAGGAACATCATCACAATTAACAGTAACACAGGGATAATATATTTACCCCTTTATATGTGCATTAACTCTATTTTGAACAAAAATGTGGCTGACTCCAACCTAAACTTATAACTGTAGAAATCTTCGATCTATCTCCAAAAATGACATGTGACACAGAATTACCTTATTCATTTCAATTGTTTTACTATATAACAGTGCTCAGCTGTTCAGATATCAAAGCCTACCTGGAAGCCCCTCCTGGGACATGCTTGCTGTCCCAGAAGGTGTTGCACCCACATCCAGGCTATACCTTACTGTACTCTCCTGGGAGCTGTGTACATCTCTGATATTGGCTTGTAACTGTTCATTGGGGTTAGTGGTGGTTCCCTAGCAGGCCATCCTCTGGTAACCATTTGATCACAGCCCACTGGAGCTGCTCAGCTTCTTGCGGGTGTGATCATGTCAGTGGCCCTATGGTGCACCTGTTCATATGTTTTGCTGTGGCCACCCATGGCATTGACATTCTGGACAATCTGCTGCCATATTTGCATCCTACAGGGCATATCTCCCCATTCCCTTTCATAGGTTCATAGGTGTGTACTAGGCTAATGGTCCTGGAGCCTTTACAAACCTAGCCCATAGAAGTGCCCTGGCGTTGTGCTGCCCGACATCAGTTCCCAGTGCCTCTATCAAGTAGAGCCTCTGGAGTGATCCCCAGGGTGAACTTTCTATTTCCCATCCACTCATCAAGATTTTTCTTGAAGAAGGCCAGTGAGGTGCTTTGCTTGACATGTATGGAAAGCCTATTCCAGAGCATGGGCAGTCTCTGGGTTATGAACCTGTCCCTCCAGCATGTTCTTTTGATTGTGGTAATGAGGTTGAGGTCTCTGGATTGTGGGGTGCAGAGACATTAGGATTTCTTTAGATGTAGCATTTCTAACAGAGCTGGGTCAGACATGGCTTTGCAAGTCAAGTAGAGATCACCTCTTAGTAGACGATATGAGACAGAGAGAATAGCTGGAGTTTTTTGTCTGTTTGTGTAGGACATGTGTTTAAGGCCTAGGATCCTCTTTGTGAGGTACTTTTGTGGCCTCTCCAGCTGTTGTAGGTGTCTAATGAGGTACATGCCAAATGGGGCATTACACTCAGTGATTGGTCTAATGAAGGAAGAGTAGAGAGAAATGATGACCTTTTTCTTCCTGGATGCAAAACCCTTGGCAATGAGATGTGCCACATAGAAGGACGTTCTGACCACCGTGGCAATGTGTTGGTTGAAGGAGAGGTTGCTGTCAACCTGTGTCCCCAGATCTCTTATAACTCCTTCAGTGTTAAGTGGGCTCCCATCAATGTGGTAATTAGTGGGAACTGAATTTTACCCAAAGGGGATGAGGACGTATTGTTTTGGCATTAAGCTTAAGGCCATGGTTTCAACACCAGTCATTGGTCTCAGTGAGGCCTTTCTGCATCATTTGGGGAGTTAATAATGGCTTTCAGCTTGCAGTCATCTGTGAACTTGGTCAGCCAGAGTCCTTCAGTGTTGCCCTGGACTTCTGAGAAGTAAATGCTAAACAGGAGAGGACTCAAGACCAATCCCTGTGCGACTCCACTCATGACTTGTTGGCAGTCTGACCTGGAGTCCGCTACTTTCACACTGTCGGTTCTATCTGTGAGCAAATTTGCAACCCACCTAATGATATAGGGGTTAATGCCTAGTTTGGTGAGTTTATCAATAATTCCTGAGTGAGGAATGGTATCAAAGGCTTTGGCCAGATTAAGGTAGGCTGTATGAACTGACTTACCCTAATCCACAGCTCTGGTGACTGACTCAAAGAAGTCAACCAGGTTGAGCAGGCATGATCTACCTTTCACAAAACCAAATTGCATAGGATCTAGAGTTTGGAGATTCCCTATATCCTTGTTAATTAGGTCCATGATAATGTGCTCCATAGCCTTATATATCAGACTCGTCAGGCTAATGGGGTGATAATTTCCAGGGTCAGTAGTCACTCCTCCTTTATGAAGCGGGATGACTGTAGCAATATGCCATTCAGAAGGGACAATGCCTGAGGTGAGGCTGTGAGTAAACAGGGCACACAGATGTGGTGCCAGTTCACTTTGTAATTCATGTAAAACACAGTCAGGGATATTGTCAGGTCCCATGGAAGCTGTATTATTGGCCTTGGACAATGCAGCCTTAACCTGTGCAGCAGTAATGCTGGGTGCCTGGCATTCTTATGGTATTGAGATTGGCCCTTTAAGGGGGAAGAGTGGGGTAAAATTGGCACTGAATCTGTTGGCCAGTATGTTGGCAATATCTGTTGGCTCAGTATAGGAAGTACTATTGTGCAGTAACTCAGAGCAAATCTGGGTATTGTCGTGAAGATTCTTGATATAACTATAGAAGGCTTTGTGGATGTTTTTAGTGCCTGCCATAATTCTGCCTTCATAGCTGGCTTTGGAGGTTTTGATGAGGGATCTCAACTTTTTGTTGAGGCTAATAAGGGAATTTTTCCAGTCTTGGGACTTCACCTTTTTCTGCAACAGTTTCTTCCTTCTGTTGTACAGTTTATTAATGGCAGTGGGCCACCAGATTGGCTTCTTTTTTTGGAGGAGAGTGTCTTGGTTCTGTTGGGTATGGCTAGTTCCATGCATTTATGTAAATGTTCGTACAGTGCATTGATGTATGATTCGGCAGTCATGCATCTATTTTCCATTGGCATAAGTGCCGTGAAGTTAGCCACCTCTGTTTTTAGGAGTTCAAAGTCAGCTTTGGGGAAGTTTATCATAGTGGATAGCTTTGTGGGGAGTGTGGGTGAGATGTGGATCTCCATGGTGATTAGTTTGTGGTCAGATCTAACCAGGGAGAAATTAACTATTGAGCAACAGTTGCCCATCTTAGTAATAACCAGGTCAAGGATGTTGCTTCCTCTAGTGGGGTTAAGAATGAGCTAGTCCAGGGCCTTGGAACTGATGAATTCCAGGAAGTGTTGGGACAGTGCATTGATGCATGAGTAGTTTTCCCAGTTGATGGATGGGTAGTTGAAGTCACCTAGTATGAGAGTGTTCGGTTGGACCTTAATAGTTTCCAGCGTGCTTAGGAATGTGGAGTGAGAGTCTTTGGACATGGTTGGGAACCTATAGCGGGCTACAACCTGAATTGCCATCTTACCCAATGTTAGTTGTACTCAGAGTATCTCAGATGCGTTATGCTGGGCTACTAGTCTGGAGGTGTGTATATCCTTTATGAATATGGAAAAACCACCACCTTTGGAACTTCGGTCCATGTTCTGGGGCTGAAAGTTGTGGAATGAGTTATAGCCTGGTAGTGCAGGGGTGCTTTCTGCTGCTTTAAATCAGGTCTCCATTACAGCACAAATGTCGATGTTCTTCATTTTGAGGAGTGCTTTGAGTGAGTGCTCTTGATATTTAGACTTCTAGTGTTGAGCAGCATGACCCTCAGACTGCATTTATTTATAGCTGTTACGGTGGTAATATGGTCTTTAGAACACCAGAAGAAAAACACCAGTTTGCCTAAACCCATCGATAATCACTTTATTTTCAGCATCAGTGAAGGGGGGTCTGTGGGGATTTACATGACTGGGTGGTATACTCCTAGGTGTCTTAAATGACAACAGAAGGATAATAAACAAAAAGTATCACATAACTGCAAAACAACTGTTTCCAGACAAAACAGAAGAGGTAGACAGTTAGCATTACCCACTGGAGAAACATCAAATAGTCTAGAGATGTGAAATGCTAACAACGAACAGGATGCAAAACAAGGAGAGTAACAAGAGCAACATGTCCTTATTTGTGCCATAACAGTAACTCACCTTTGGTCCCCCAAAAACAGTCCCTCCTTATTTGTGCCATAACAGTAACTCACCTTGGCTCCCCAATCAAAAGAACAGTCCATTCCCATTTGTGCTGTAACAGAATCTCATCTTTCCTCAAAAAAAACACCCACCAGAAATGCATACACTCCCATGGAAGATTGCCATAAAGAGGCACACACTCAAACCAGAAATGTCATACAGCATGTGTTTGGGCTGCCAAAGTCTTGGTTCCAGTGCCTAGATACATCTGGGGGAGCCCTGCAGTACAATCCACAGACATTTACAGAAATATTCACAGTAAGTGCCATATTACACAACATAATCATGAGGAAACAGCTGCATTAGGATCAGCAATGTGAAGGGTCACGCATCCCACCACCAATGCCAAAGTCACCACAGGCACAGGTAGGTGAGGAGTCAAAGGGGGAACCACCAGCTGCTGTGGGTGTAGGCAGACATAGTCATTTTCACTATACCTTTGCATTGAATAAGAGCCAATGCATACCACACTCACTCACCACCTAGGGGCATAAAACAGTCCTCCTACTCACATACATATAGTAACATTGATGCCAGGCAACTCACTCAATCTTTACCTCCTCATGAATTGGCTGTGTACTGCTTGCATCCGACAGAATCAGCCCTGAAGTAACACTGTGGCAACTGCTGCATTTACAAGGTACTGTAAGTCCTGCACCTGGAGTGTATTGTTTAATAATATTATGACATATCCTTGTATTTCATCACTTGGTACAGTAAGCAGTAAAGGGTGGGAGATTTGTACAGAAATTACCTTAACATGTAACAGCAGAGACTTATTTGATGTATATGTGTTCATTGTTAAGTAGTAGGCCTCAGGCATCAGCGATTCACACAGTCATACCTCTCAGAAGTACTGATGATCACTGCATTCTCTCAGTTTAGCTCCATCTGTTTGTACTGGAAAATCATTACAAAGAGAAGTTAGAAAATAATGATACATTGCAGTTTCTGACTTCACAACCCTCACAAGATCTAACAGGCAGGATGCAAAACAAGGAGATTATAAAGAGCAACATATCCTTGTTTGTGCCATAGTAGTAACTCATGTTTGCTCTCCCCCCCAAAAAAGAACAGTCAAGTTCTTGTTTGTGACATCAAAATACGAAGAATAACAACAGCAACTGAAGAAACAGTCCTCGGTTCTTGGTCCACAGATTTATTTGTTAAAAAACAATGAACATGAAGTGCTTTTCATTTGGAATAGTAACTCAAACTTCTTCAGATAAAAAACTTTGAACATTACACTGTTTAAATACAAGGTCATGTGTTCCAAATAATTACCATACTTAATTAAAACTGTTAATCCTAGCCTACCTTTTGTGAAAAATAGTAAAACCATGAAAGACTTGAAAATTACTATTGTTTTGGCAGCACAAATTTTTACTCTCAAACACTTAGCAGCACATACTGACTGACTTTAAAACAATACAGTCAATATAAACTTAAATATAAAAATTATTAATTGACAGAATAAATGAAACTGTAAATATTAGGTATGTGCTGTAGCTTATTTTTAAACAATAAATTGGTACATTCCTCTACATTCTACTTGTCTAATGAGGCTTTTCAATTTCAAATAACATAATATGTTGACAGACATTAACTCAAAGTTGCCACATTAATTCTAGTTTTTCCAAAAGAATTGAGCTTGGGTCCCCTCTAGTGTCCAAAGACACTTGGTCTATAACTGAATTTAAACTGATGGCAGTAGTGGTGCTGCGGTAGCGTTGTTACCTTACAGCAAGACATTGTCCCGTTCGATTCTCAGCTAGAGCATCTTCTGTGTGGAGGCATACATTAATGGGCGTGCCTTCATTGAAGGTTGTGCGTCAGGGCTGGTAACTCGGCACGTAAAAATCCACTACCAAACATTAGCGGATCGGAGTTCCGCTGTGGTGACCCCTAACCGGGATAAGCCGAAAGACACAACAACATAGGAAAGTTCATAATGTGTCTAGCTAATGCATTTTCTATCTTTTTATTGTTGATGCAATAAATATGCTCATACACACGTTCCCTGAACCTACGGTCAGTCTTTCCGATGTAGAAGGCAGGGCACGATTGGCATAAAGCCACATAAACAATCGTCTTTGAATTACAATTAAACTTCCATTGTATGTATATATATTTTATTTTTATTAACATTTGTTTACCGGGAAGGTCTGACTAGACACAAGTCTGTTTTCAGCGAAGTCCCGGGGAGAAAAGCTTCATAAGTATTACATTACATTAGTTAACATTTCCATGATACAAAAAATATTCATGCACACAGCTACACAAGTATTACATTACATTAGTAACATTCACAAGGTACAAGATATTCATACACAAAGTACACTATGTTAGTTGAATGCAGTTACAAACAATAGTTTGATATGAGTTCCATTTGAGTATCTGGTAGAATTTGAGCAAATGGAGGACAATAGTAGAGAATACTTTACTTTCTAGCATTGTGTCAATAAACTATTAGAGGTTGAGAACCATGGTAGTATTCATTGTTTGGGAGAGTATTAATAGCAGTGAGTAGATTTGGTCTAGCCTGGGGGAAGACATGAACATAGCCAGTTTTGCATAAAGTGGGATTTGATGTTTTTTTTTGAAGAGGTAAGGTGAGGATGTTGAGGTTAGGTGGTCGGGTAGGAGGTTCCAGGTTTTTGCAATGCAGCAGGCAAAGAGTGATTTGCCAGCTTCATTTTTGTGCTTGGTGACAGTCATGTGGTTTCAGTGTGTTGATCTTAGGTTTCTGGAGGGTGTATAGGTTTGAATTAATTGTTGCAAGGCAGGGGTTTTCATAGGAAGGTAGTAGAGCTTATGGACAGTGGTAAGTTGGTTGAATAGGAGGATTTGAGGTAACTCAAGCCAGTTGAGTTGTCTAAGGGATTGGCAGTGATTGGACCTATGAGTGGCTTCATTAGCAAATTTGGCAATTTTGTTGTAGCATGATTCAGTTTTACAGATCTCGGTTTAGTGAAGGTTGATAAAGATTGGGGATGCATAAAGAAGTATAGATAACAGATGGGTTCTAGCTATGTTGGATTTTGTGTGTCTGGTCATGTAGTTGTGGTTTCTATAAAGGAGTTTGATCTTTTTGCTGACTTTCTTGATTGTTTGAGAAATATGGATGTCAAATTTAAGTTTATTGTCAATTTCTGATATTATTGCAAAATTATTGTTTATGCGGGGGGATCTACTTGGACTGAAAAGAATAAGTTTAGTTTTTTTTGGATTAAGCAGTAGTCTGATGTTGATGAACCATTCTTCGACTAGAGTAAAGTTGTTTTGGATTATGAATTGAAGTTTGTCGAGGGTGTAGGCTGCACATATTATAGTGGTATCATCTGCGTATTGGACTATTGAGGCAGAGGGTAGGGATGATGCTATGTCATTAGTAAATAATGAGAATAACAGTGGACCATGAATGGACCCTTGTGGGACACCAATGGTTACTGGAAGCAGGGGTGACAGGTGGTTTTCCTAAAGAACATGTTTTTGTCGGTTAGATAAGTAGCTACTGAACCAGAATAAGGTGGAAGAATTTATGTTAAAAGTGGCCAGTTTTTCTAGGAGTAAACTATGGTTCACTATATCAAAGGCTTTGGATAAGTCTAAGAATATGGAGGATACGAACAGGCTGTTGTTTCTGTGGGTATTTACAGAGTTTGAAAAGGATAGTAATGCTGTGGTAGTACTGTGAGAAGGTCTGAATCCATGCTGGGATGGGGATAATAGGTTGTTGTGAAGGAGGAAATTTCTTAGTTGTGAGTGGACTACCCTCTCTAAAATCTTTGATATGGGTGATAGTATTGCAATGGGGTGGTAGTTTGTAAATTCAAGGGATTGTCCCCCTTTGTGTAATGGTATTATGTGAGATATTTTCCATGATTTGGGTACTTTGCATTCAGTTATAGATCTGTTAATGAGGGTGGACACAGGATAGAGTATGGCCTCTGCGGTAATCTGTAGGAATTCTGCTGGTAGTTTGTCTATTGCTGGGGTTGTTGATTTCAGTTTTTGAGAAGTTTGGTGATAGCTGTAGTACTGACTGGTTCTAGGGATAAACTATGTGTATTACTTTCTGTATTGGAAAGGGTGGGGGCTGTTGTTGATATTGTGTGGGTGCTAGTCGTTTGGATATTGGCTAGGACTTGGATAGTTTCAATAAAGTATTTGTTAAAGTGTGTGGGAATGTTGTGTAGACTGTTTGTTAGTAGTGGGGAAGGAGTGGAAGGTTTTCCTGGGTGTAGTAGGTTATTGATTGAGACCCAAAGTTTTTGTGGGTTGTTAGAGTGTTTTTCCTGTAAAGTTTTATAGTAACTAGTTCTGTCAATTTTTATGTGTTTTTTGGCTTGATTACATAGTTCATGGTACTTTAGTTTTAGGGTAGGGGGTTTGTGTTTATGGAATTGCAACCAGGCTTTGTCTCTTTCTTTTATTAAGGACCTGGTGTCTTTTGATAGCCATGGTGCATGGTTGGTTTTAATTCTGTTGTTTCTGGGTGGTGCATGGGAGTCCAGGATGTTTAGGAAGGTGGAGTTGAAGTATTCTACAGCTTCATCTAGTGCTAAGTATTTTAGTGGAGTCCATATACAGGATTTGAGTGAATTTATTAAGTCTTGAGCTCTGAAGTATTTTTTGTTTCGTATGACCCTGACAATGGGTTGTTTAGTTAGGTGGGGTTGATTCCTAATTAGGTATGTTTCTTGATGATCACTAAGGCTGTCAGAGAGACAACCTGAGAGATGGGCTTGAGTGGGGTCAGATACTAGTATCCAATCCAAGACTGACTGTCATTTAGAGATTTTGTATGTTCTTGTAGGAGTATTGATAATTTTGGTAAAACCATGGAGGTTAATATGGGTGGTGGGGTTTTGACTGTTACAGTCAGACCAATCAATGTTAAAGTCACCTGCAAGAATGGTTTCCTATGGATGAGTGATTTTCATCCAATTTAGTAGGTTTTCCAGTACATTAGTGTTGTTGCCTGGTGGTATATAACCTCCAGCTAATATGATTTGTTTGTTGGGGTTTAGTTTTAGTGTGGCTAATATTAGTTCTATGTCTTGGATTTCTTGAGAGTTGTGTTCAATTTGTTCTATTGAGAGGTGACTTTGGAAAAGGATGGCTACACCCCCTCCTTTTTTGCCTGGCCTATCTTTACATATAATATTATAGCCAGGGGCTGTTATTTCATTATTGTGGTGGATGGGCTTAAGCCAAATTTCAGTTAGTACTACAATGTCAGGTTTGTATAGGGCTAGTAGGGTGTGGAGATCATGTGTTTTGTTGAGTATGCTTCTTATATTAATGTTTAGAAGGAGGAGGGATGAGCTAGGTCGAGCATATATTGGATTGGGGTTTGTTGGTTAGGTGCTATTGCAAGTGTTGGGTCCTGGATTTGGGTGAATATCACCTCAGCATGAGAGTTTTTGTAGTATGTGGATGCAGAGTTTGTTTAGTTTGTGAGTTATTTTAATTATTTTATTGGGGGAGTTGGCTCGAAGTTTGTAGGTGGTATTTCCATATAGATAGGAAGGTGGTGGAGATGGGTAGAGGTCACTTGGTGTTACTGGTGAGTAGGAAGTAGTGGAGGTAGTGATAGTTGAATCAGTGTGCCATGGTGATGGAGGGCTGATATAAAGATGTGTGTGGTAGGATGAGAACATGGATAGGAGGAGGAGAGAAGAGAGGCCTATTGTGTGTAATAGGGTGAGTATAAGGTGGTTGGTTGGAGTATTGACCATATTGTTTAGTTGTGAGGTGGGTTATGGACTAGGATAGGGCTGAAATATGGTAGAGATGGAGTTGAAATATAGGGTGTGGTATCCAATTTGGGATGTGTAGGGAAGGGTGTGATGGGCTGTATTGGTGTGAGGGATAATTACATGTACTGTGTGATTGCACAGTTTTGATGGAGGAGGGGCTAGGGGTGTGGTGTATAACTATAAAAGTAATTGATGTGGGGGTGGGTGGGAATGGGGGAAGGGTAAGGGAGCGAAGTGAGCCTGAGCGTAGCGAGTGCGATTGGACCGGGGACGAACCGAGCCAGTCCCGCGCTAGCAAAAAACCAATCAGTTCCACATGTAAAATTGTTCTTACTTAATGTACTTTGGTGGAAATGCTGTTGAATGTCTAATTTAAGTGTTGGATACCCAAGTTCATTTGGATTGGTTAGCTGCTCTGACAGTCTGTTCATGACTATGTCTAGGAAAACTAGAACTATTAATAGTAAGATGTGGCATTTTACTGCTTTTCTCCTTTAGTTTAAAGTTAAAACTCTCGTTTTATAGGAAGCAGCTAGGAATGAGGGTTTGGTGGACTATACTGCCATCTTGTGGTTAAAATGAGGAATCACACCCCCTTTTGGAGGGTGACTAAAAAATTATATCAGGATTAGCTGTTTAGGGGGACGGCTGGTCTGTGTGGTGTGCAAGCCAGTACTTAACAGTTTAGGGGTTGAAATACAATTATACCACAGTAGGTAGACCTACTTTTTGTTTAAACACTTGACAAATGGAAGTCCTTTTTTTGGATGGAAGGTTAGATAGGTGCGCTACTGTCTTCAGGACTAGGGAGTAGCTGAGGGCAGCATCTTTCCTGGGTATTCTAGTTTTTGTTTAAACACTTGACAAATGGAAGTCCTTTTTTTGGATGGAGGGTTAGATAGCTGCGCTACTGTCTTCAGGACTAGGGAGTAGCCGAGGGCAGTGTCTTTCCTGGGTATTCTAGTTTTTGTTTAAACACTTGAAAAATGGGAGTCCTTTTTTTGGATGGAGGGTTAGATAGCTGTGCTACTGTCTTCAGGACTAGGGAGTAGCCAAAGGCAGCGTCTTTTCTGGGTATACTAGTGGCAGGCACTGACCGCAGAGACCAGGGAGAGAACTACATTGGGAATCCAGGAATTTAAAAAGTAGTAACTAATGTTTCTAATGCAAAATTTGTGCCCTGATTCCATAAATTTATAGTAATTGCATGTTTCACATGTATACATTCCAAGGTTTCGTATTAGGTAAGGTGTTGGTCTCTCCAATAGATTTTTTAAGTTCATCCCTCTTCTGAATATTACTGCAAGAAAATCACCTAACTTATTCACTATTTTCCCTATCAGTACTTAGGAGGTTCGAATTTTTGATAACTTTTTTGACCTCCAAAGCATCAATACTAAACATAGTTATGGAGCTCAACCTAAATCTTTGATTATTTATGTTAGGTGTATTAGGTTGGTTCATATTATTCAATTCAATTAGATTAGAGATGACACTGTTGACTAGTCTTTCTTGCCTAATTCTCCCATTAAGGATTGGTTTGTATGTCCCATTACTTCTTTACTTTGAACTTCCATAGTCAGTTCTAGGATTAGTTGGTTTGGATAACCCCTTTTCAAAAACATCTATCTTAAATTCTCACATTCGTCTAAGAGGTCATTTTCTAGTGATACCATTCTTGCTGCCCTGACCAACTGTCCTTTTATAATGGACTTTTTTTGTTGGTAAGGGTGTGAGCTGGTAACATGCAAAAATGTGTTAGAATATGTTTTTTTATATGGATCCTTGCTGTATATCTCAACTGACTTTTGTCTTTCTTGAGTTCGACATCTAAGTATGTTATGGTCTCTGTCAAAGTTACTTGTAAAATGTAAAAAGTGTGTCATGTTATTTAAATAGTGCAACAATTCTGTAGCTTCATTTTTGTTACCCCTCAGGATGATAAAAATATCATCCAGAAATCAGGTGTAATAATGTAACTGGGTTTTTATGTTACTGTTCTCAAATATAAACTTACTCCCCCAATGGGCCAACATCAGGTTCGCAAAACTCGTGCCACATGGTGGGCCCATTGCCACCCTTATTTTTTGTAAGTAAATCTTCTTGTCAAAGAAAATAAAATTACATGTAAGGATGATCTCTAATAGTTCTTCTATAAGATTAATTTCATCCAAGGAGGCTCCATTTTTTCTCATTTTGGCTGAAATCCATGCAATCCCTTCTACATGGGGTATTGAGGTGTAAAGGTCCCTGGCATCGATTTTCAGGAAGTTATATTCTTCCATAAAGTCAATTTTGTTAATGTCTTCCAAGAAGGACCAAGAATCCCGACAAATATCGGTTTCCATACTAATATATTTCTTTAAGATGGAATCTACGGATTTTGTACTTGTGTATGTAATTGAGTGTCTTGCATCAACTAAAGACCGCAATGGGGAGGTTTCTGTACCTTTATGTATTTTCGGTACACTGAATAACTTAGGAATTATAGGCAATAATGTAGTTATGTAGTTAAATGTACTGATATCTATGGTCGCTTGAATAAACATATCATTAAAGTGTGAATTAATGGGACCATATGTCATGTTAAGTTCATTAATACTGACTTTCTCATAAGTAGGACTTACTAATAGTTGCTTCATCTTATGTATGTATTCCTCAATACTCATTACCACTAACCCACCCCTTTGTCCGTCTTCATTACTCTCACTGGTAAGTGTCTAAAATTATTTTAAGATGCAACTTCACTTCTAGTCACATTTCTAAACTTGTTTTTTACATTTCAACTGTTCAGCAATGTTCTAATAACAGCCACAGGTAGGTGAGGAGTCAGATGGGGAACCACCAGCTGCTGTGGGTGTAGGCAGACATAGTCATGCTCACTATACCCTTGCATTGAATAAGAGCCAATGCATAGCATACTCACTCACCACCTAGGGGCATAAAACAGTCCTCCTACTCACATACATATAGTAACATTTATGCCAGGCAACTCACACAATCTTTACCTCCTCATGAATTGGCTGTCTACTGCTTGCATCTGACAGAATCAGCCCTGAAGTAACACTGTGGCAACTGCTGCATTTACAAGGTACTGTAAGTCCTGCACCTGGAGTGTACTATTTAATAATATTATGACATATCCTTGCATTTCATCATTTGGTACAGTAAGCAGTAAAGGTTGGGAGATTTGTACAGAAATTAACTTAACATGTTACAGCAGAGACTTATTTGACGTATATGCATGCATTGTTAAGTAGTAGACCTCAGGCATCAGCGATTCACACAGTCATACCTCTCAGAAGTATTGATGATCACTGCATTCTCTCAGTTTAGCTCCATCTGTTTGTACTGGAAAATCATTACAAAGAGAAGTTAGAAAATAATGATACATTTAAGTTTCTGACTTCACAACCCTCACAAGATCTAACAGGCAGGATGCAAAACAAAGAGATTATAAAGAGCAACATATCCTTGTTTGTGCCATAGTAGTAACTCATGTTTGCTCTCCCCACAAAAAAGAACAGTCAAGTTCTTGTTTGTGAAATAACAGTAACTCACCTTTGCCCACTCAAAAGAACAGTCTATGCTTCCTTGTGCCATCCAAACTGTCTTTTAGTTGTTGGCAAATGCCTATCATATTATTCCCAGTTAATATCCTCACACATTTTAAGGCCAATGATATAGAATGGCGTACAGACTGCATGTCTCAGAGTACTCATCAGAATGACCAAGAAACACAGAAAGGTAAGACAGAGCTGTATATTTGCAAGCAATAATATTAACAGGTTGTGTGATCACTAAGTGCACTATGTCCAAATATAATAACTATAATAAATGTACAAATAACAGTTTATGGTTTGATATCAGTGTACATTCTACTGCAGTTGGTTGTGTGAAGAATGACTTCAGTTTGTGTGGCAAAGAGGGATAAGGCACCCATCTGGTTTTCTGAAGGTGCATTGGACTGAGAGTTGAAATCCAGACCTATATAGAAATATCTCATGTGTAGTGACATAGATTGCTTTTCCTCATGTCAACTATTTCTCCTTTTCTTTTCTTTTGTTTTCTGTTTTTTTTTTTTTTTTTTTTTTTTTTGGCAACTGTGTGAATAGCACAAACACAGGAACCAGAGAAAAAGATTGTCAGGTTTGGCTGCGCTTATCTTATTTGCGCTAAGCACCACATCACACAAACAATGGCCAAAAAATAATAAAATAATGAAATAATAACAAAAAAATGACAGGAGAAACACAATTTGCCAACAACTGAAAGGGAGGTTTGATGTTAATGATACAGAACCTCTGAGTTGTGCACTTCTAACTTGCATTTCCAACCTTGACAGACATACATGTAACACTTTGTAAGTCTAACTTGCACATCCACCTGATGTAAGTATTCACAGTTGCCATCCATTAAACACAAACACTGAGGGAGTACATGCACTGTGTTTTCCCCTGCTACACAGAGCTAAGTATTTGGGATTCAGCAATTCTAATGAATTTAGACCTCATTTGCATCTTCACCATAGTGACAACCCTGAATCTACACCAGATGGCAACTGTGTAGCTAGGAAAACTGAAGGGAAGATGGATTGGTTATGCGTTGAACACAGAAAACAGGATATTACTTTGGGCTATATCTTCAAAGAGGAGTACTGTTTTTTTAGATGATATGCCTACATTTCATCAGCTATATATTGCATATGCTGACATGTAACTATGAATAGTCTGTTTACTGTTTTTTTATATTTATTTTGAATAGCACACACTTCCACACTTTTATCTGTCTGCATATTTACAAGTGTACTGTTCGTTTGGGGGTGGGGGAGTAAAGCTGCATTTCTGTTATGGCACACACAATGATTTATTGCTATTGTTACTCCTTTTGTTGCATCCAGCCTGTATCTAATGCTGTCACATTTTAAGGTTAGTTCTGTACAAATCTCACACCTTTTACTTTTTATTCTGTCCATGTAGACTCTTTTCAGTGGCTGTATTCCAAACGTTTTGGAATTCATGGGGAACACCAGCATGGAGTCTACACTGTTGCTTTATGGCTTGTTGAATAGCTTCACTGTGTTGCCTTGGTTGATTAGCTTGCAATTCAACAGCTAATGCAGTAACTGAATCTGTAGCATACCATACTTTATTAAATAATACTGCCTTTTGTTTTTGCCTTCCAAATCTGACAAAAATTACCAACATTCATACTTTAACTTTTTATTCTGCACTTCTATGCTGCCCTCCTTATATTAGTAATACACAATATTTCCATATTCATTTCATCCATAATTATGATATATTTTTAATTAGCATCACAAATGCACCAATCTTGGACATTCCATAAACACGTTTCATTGTTTCTAGTTTTTTGTACTTGAATCACAGCCTTAATGTCATAAAAATATTTCCTTTTTCCCATTGTACAAACCTTCTAGCATCTCATTCTTTCTATCCAATGTTTCCCACAAATCAATATAATAAAATGTTTTCATATTTTCCTCATGCCATTTTTTCCTTTACTGCTCTGTTATTCCTTCTTATGTATTCTACTGCCTCATGTGTTTTACTATCCCTTCACTTTATATGTTATACCTCCTTCACACATGTATCTGTTCTCATATTTTAGACAATTTTCTATATTTGCAAATACAACAAACCAGTGTCCACAAAAGTAATTTAATGTCTCTAGCGCCTCAGCTCAGAAAGCCTTCAAAGGAGTACAAAAATGAATGCAAAACCACATCTTTTATACGTCACAATCAACATTGTCAGTCAATTAAACAATTTATACAATTAATTAAACATTAATCATACTAAAACTTTCCAATTACAAACTAAATTAATTCCCACTGGAGTTAAAGTGCCATACGTCACTGTAAAAAGAGCTTCTTTATACAGAAGTTTAATTTTAACATCAAATAGCCCTTCATTTCTCTCCATCTTTTCTAAAATAATGCCCTGCAAACCTGTAGGATCACCATTGTGGTACTCTAAAAAATGTTGAGCTAAAGGCTTTTCAAATTTCATATTTTGTATGTCCCTCACATGCTCCTGTAAAAGAAGTTTGACAGCCCTTTTACCTTCTCCTATATAATGCATGGGCATTTTAAAACACAAGCTATGCACTCTGTGTTTGCAACAAAATCTGTTCGCTACATTAAATCTGTGACCATTAATATATTCAGAAGTATGAACCACATATTTACATGAAATACATTTGCCACAAGGGTGTGCACCCTTAAAAATAGGAACCTGCATATGTCGTGACATGGAGCTATAAGTTTGCTGTGCACAAGCCTGTCTCTAATATTTCTTCTGAATGAAAAGGTAGGACATTTATGTAACTCAGAGAATTCCTTAAACTTAAGAAGATAGCTCCAGTGCTGCTTTATAATATAAGAAATCATACATAGTGACCATATACGTTATTCTTTTCATCTGTACTATTTATTACATTACTTCTAAAATTATACCTAATTTGTTTAGCACTGTCCTTTTTAACCCTATAGAGTGAACTTTTCACTTCTTTTTCTTCATACCCTCTCAAGATAAACATTTTCACTGTTTTCCCAAATTCTTTTTCTGGGATGTCTACATTATTGCATAACCTTTTAACTCTCATGAGTTCAGCATATGGAAGAGATTTTATAAGACGATATGGATGGAAACTGGTCCCGTGAAGAAAATGATTACTATCTTGAAACTTCCTATGTACTTTTGTGATTCTACGTTCACTAGTACTACCACTTAGATTCACATCCAAAAAAAAACTACTTGATTGCCACAAGCTGATGTTGCAAATCATAGGCCAAATCCATTCTCATTTAGTTCATTTACAAATGTACTCACTTCATCATATCCATCCTTACATATAAAAATTAGATCTTTGTATCTGTAGTATTGACAAACATGTTTTTTAAAAAAAAGAATTTGTATATATGTATTCATATTCGAACAGACCCATCATAATAAGGGCCACATATCCTACCACCAATGCCAAGATCATCACAGCCACAGGCAGATGAGGAGTCAGAGGGGGGATAGCTGCTGTGGGTGTCGGCAGATGTAGGTGTGCTCAGTATGCCATTGCATTGTTTAAGAAACAATATATAGCACACTCACTCACCACCTTAAGGCCTAAAACCTTCCTCCTACTCACATACATATAATAACATTGATGCCAGGTAACGCACAGAACCTTTACCTCCCCATGTATTGGCTGTGTACTCCTTGTATCAGACAGAGTCAGTCCTGAAATAAAACTATGGCAATTGCTGCATTTACAAGGTAAGTCCTGAACCTGGACTGTGTGGTTCAATAATATGAATGTGTGGCATAACCTTGTATTTCATTAGTTGGTACGGTAAACAAGTAAAAGGTGGGAGATTTGTACAGAAATTACCTTAACATGTGACGGTATAGACTTATTTGACTTATATTTGTCCATTACTAGCTAGTAGGCCTCAGGCATCAAATATTCACACAGTCATACCTCTCAAAGGTACTGATGATCACCGCATGCCCTCATTTTAGCACCATATGTTTGTACTGGAAAATCATTAGAGAGCAATGATGCACATTGTAGTTTCTGACTTCACAACCCTCACAAGATCATTCACTTTAAAGCTGGGAAATGTTGATGCTATCAACTGTCTAACTTTATAAAGCCAATGTAATGTAAGTCAAAGGTGCAATTATCAGTTCAACACCACAAATGCAGAAACACTAAGCACTAAATTAGCTCTGCACCCTGAGCATCAGACACAAAGCCTATGTATCCCTGAACCCAAAAGATAGAACACAGGGACATGGCACAGTTATCATCATTTACACAGGCTGTTGTGTGGGGGGCCAGGAAGACTACTCTGATACAGGAGGTCAGCGAGTGCATGTGAGTAAGAAAGAGAAGCAAGCAGACATTTGTATAAAAAAAATAAATGACCTGTGAGACAAAATGAGTAACTGTTATGTGTGTGTCTGGTGTATGAGTGTCTGCATGAACACAGTTAAGCTCTGTGCTGGATCGACATCTTGGTATGTCAGACAGGTGTGAGCCATGCATGGTAGAGATAGCAGTTCATTCTTGTCATCCCTGACCATGAGAACTGGCAAAGTCAGGAGTTGCAGTGGCACGTCCATGCCTACAGTAAGAAGTGCTGCTACTACCTGAATGTGACTGATGTCTTCTGGACAAGCTCACTTCATGCGGTTGCCCAGCACCATGACCCCATGGCCTGCCAAGTCTGGGTGTGGACAGCATACCCACTGACGGAGCAGTGGAAGTACTGCCACTATGGGAGCGTGATCAGGCATGGCCAAGTTAGCTGACAGCAGATGATGCTGCTGACCTATGCCTATGAGGATGCCATTCCCCTCCTAGAAGACATTATATCACAGACAATTCTTGTTCTATGACAGGCACCCCTCGTTCCATCACAGAGAACCCTCGCTCCAATGTGCCATGCACCCTATTCATTGAATTAGCAACACAGTGGAGGTAGTCATGTATGTCAACCTGTGCTACATGTACAACTCTGAGCATTTGTCTAGAGCCCCTATGGGAACATGCCTGTGCCTTCATGACAGTTCTAAACATGTTGAGTGGCTCAGGAAGAGACACCTGCACCAGGTGGGAGAAGGACAGCAGATCCCCTCCAAGCACACCTATCAGCCCTCCTGTGTGGCAACTTGCCTCCAATTTGGCTATGGACAAAGTCAACAGGCACTGAAGCCACAGTAGCCAGACTTCCCTGATCAATGGCCTTGCCCTCTACCTGTCCAATATCTGAGGGCTCACTGAAATGGGTAGACATAGGCCTATTGGCTGTGTCAGATGGAATTGCAAGGGATGACTGTATGTCAACCTCAGTGTCAGATTCAACCTCTGTGCCCCCTGACTGTGCCTCAGCTTGGCTGCCATCATCATCAAAGTCTGTTAATACACTAACATACTTACATCAGGTGGCAGAAGGCCCATACTCCCACTGTCATGATCACCTGTGATAAAAAGCAACATGCAGGAACAAATTAATACCTGCACTACTACAGTGCAATATATGCTAACAAAGTAACAGCGTTGCCAGTATTACACACAGTACAGCAATCCACAAAACAAGCCTGACATCAGTGGCACACACTATAATATCTCTTTAAATTGCTCAGTTGTACTGACATAAAATTGTTTGGCTTACCATCTGCAAACGAGATTCTCCTCTGAAATCCAGATGGTCCTGGAAGAAGTTAAGCAAGAGGTAAGGGCAACATCATCACAATTAACTGTAACACAGTGGGTAATACTTTTATCCCTTTATATGTCCATTAACTGTACTTTCAACAAGAACATGGCTGTCAACCCCAGCTGAAGTTAATAACAGTAGCAATCTTCAATTCCCCACCAAAATACATATGACACAAAAGTAACTTATAGGTTCATAGGTTCATAGGTAGGTACTAGGCTATCGGCCCAAGGGCCTACGTAAGCCTAGCCAACAAAATTCCCTGGCTTATGCCCCCCCCCAAGAAAGTTATTTTCCTGTGCCACTGTCGAACAGAGACACAGAAGTGATCCCCAGGGTGTATTTCCTATTTCCCATCCACTCATCAAGATTTTTCTTGTAGAGTGCTAATGAAGAACTTTGCTTGACATAGATGGGTAGCCTGTTCCAGAGTATGGGAAGTCTCTGGGACAGGAATCTATCCCTCCAGCATGTCCTGTTTATTATGGTGACAAGGTTTAGGTCCCTAGAGCATGTAGCTTGGAGGGATTAGGATTTCTTTAGGTGTAGCATGTCCAACAGCTCTGGGTTTGACATAGCTTTATATGTTAGGCAGAGATCACCTCAGAGTAGGCGATATGCTACGGAGTAAAGCTGGAGTTTTTTGAGGTGGCCAGTTTAGGGCATTTGTTTGAGGCCAGTAATCCTCTTTGTGAGGTACTTCTGTGGAATTCCCAGCTGCTGCAGATGTCTTGTGAGGTACATTTCAAAAGAGGCATTGTACTCTATAATGAGTCTAATGAGTGTCAGGTAGAGGGAAACAATGACCTCTTTTTTCCTGGATGAAAACCCTTTTATGATGAGGTGTGCCACGTAGAACTTCCTGGCTACTGTGGCAATGTGACTATCAAAGGAGAGACTACTGTCCACCTGGGTCCCAAGGTCTCTTATCATGCATTCGGTGTTAAGTAGATTGCTGCCTATGTGGTAGTTCATGGGTACAGAGTTTTTACCAAAGGGATGACACTGCACTTTTTGGCATTGAGCTTGAGGCCATGGCTCTGACACCAGGCATCTGTCTCAGTGAGGCCCTTCTGTAGGATGTCCACATCATTTGGGGACTTGACTATGGCTCCTAGTTTGCAGTCATCTGTGAACTGCATTAGCCAGAGGCCTTCTGTGTTAGCCTGTACTTCAGAGAAGTAGATACCAAACAGGAGAGGTCCCAGGACGGAACCCTATGGCACTCCACTTGTCACTGCTTTGAGGTCAGGTTTGGAGTCTGCAACTTTTACAATGTGGGTTCTGTCAGTGAGCCAGTTGGCAACCCATCTTGTGACGTAGGGATTTATACTTAGTTTAGTGAGTTTAGCTATAATTCCAGAATGGGGGATGGTGTCGAAAGCCTTGGCGAGGTCAAGATAGGCTCTGTGAACCACCTTACCCTCATCTATGGCTTTGTTGACTGCCTCAAAGAAGTCGATCAGGTTCAGAAGTCATGATTTGCCTTTCACAAACCTAAACTGGGTGGGATCCAGAGTTTGGAGGTTACCAATGTCTTTGTTTATGTGTTCCATGATGATACGTTCCATGGCCTTGCAGACCAGGCTCGTCAGGCTAATAGGTCGATAGTTCCCATTATCCCTGGTGGCTCCCCCTTTGTGGAGTGGGATAACTGTTGCTGTGCACCATTCAGTGGGCACAAAGCCTGATGTGAGGCTATTATTGAACATGGTCCTTAAGTGGGGAGCCAGTTCATTCTGAAGTTCATGTAAAATGCAGCCTGGGATGTTGTTCGGTCCCATAGATGCTGTGTTTTTGGCTTTAGAGAGTGCAGGTTTTACCTGTGTAGTTGTGATTACAGGGACTCTGCATTCTTTCTGTATAGATATGGGCCTTTTAGGGGGTGAGAGGGGGGTAAAGTTAGCAATGAACCTATCTGCCAGGATGTTGGCAATATCAGCTGGTTTTGTAATTTTCATGCCTTTGTGCTGTAACTCAGAGCAGATCTGGGTATTGCCATCGAGATTCTTGACATAGCTATAGAATGCTTTGTGGTTGTCCTAGGAATTAGTGGAAATTTTGTTTTCATAGCTAGCTTTGGAGGATCTTATAAGGGATATCAGCGTCTTACTCAGGCTGACCAGGGAGCTCCTCCACTCATGGGATTTTACTCTCTTTTGCAACAGTTTCTTCCTTCTGTTGTACAGTTTGTTTATGGCAGGGGACCACAAGTTTGGCTTCCTTTTTTGGAGGATAGCGTCTTGGTTCTGTTTGGGATAGCACGATCCATGCACTCATGTAAGTGCTTATAGAGTGTATTTGTGTAGGCTTTAGCAGTTGTAACTGCATTGTCCATCTGCATGGGTGTCATGAAGTTTACCACTTCTGTCTCAAGAAGCATGAAGTTGGCTTTGGAGAATTTTTTTCTGTGGTTTCCTTAATGGGGGGTGGGGGTGGGATGTGGATATTAAGGGTGATTAGCTTATAGTCGGATTGGACCAACGAGGAGTTGACTTCAGGTGTGGAACACCAGTCACTCATGTTGGTAATGACTAGATCTAGGATACTGTTACCCCTGGTGTGGGTGTGGATAAGTTGATCTAGGGCATTGGAGTTTATGAATTCCAGAAAGTGTTGAGCTAAGGAGTTGGTACACGAGTAGTTTTCCCAGTTAATGGTGGGGTAGTTGAAGTCGCCCATTATTAGGGTGTTTGATTGAACCCTACTATTTTTCAGTACATCAAGAAAAGAGGAGTGGGAATCCTGGGGCATGGTGGGGGATCTGTAGTAAACTACAATTTGGATTGCAGTTTTGCCCAGAGTTAGTTGCACTTGGTTAACCTCAGATGCATTATGCTGAGCAACTAGCCTGGAGGTGTGGATATCCTTAATGAATATGGACACACCTCCGCCTTTGGTGTTTCGGTCCAGGTTACATGGCCACAAAGTGTGGTATGAGTTATAGCCTGGTAGTGCAGGGGTGCTCTCTGGAGCCTTGAACCAGGTCTCAGTCACTGCACAAATATCGATGTTCTCCATTTTAAGGAGTGCCTCCAGTGAGTGCATTTTGAGATTTAGACTTTTAGCATTGAGTAGCATCACCCTCAATTTTTGCTTGCCCGTTCCTGTTATGGTGGTGAATTTGTTATTTTAACCCTGCCTAAATAAGGCACTATAGGGGCAGCAAGAGCCTTAGCCAGTATCCGGAATCCCAGGGGTGACGGGTGCAGGCCATCTGTGGCAAAGCATCGTAGTCTGTCGACCATGTCATCCCAAGCAGACAGATACTGGATCCCCTTAGAATGACAACAAAAGCTTAGCCAACTGTTGAAGTCAATCATTTTATCCTTATACTGCGGTATCATTCTGGGCGATGGCAGAATGCTACTCAGGGCTAGGGTCATACCTGCCTGGGCTACAAGATTGGAGAGGTCTTCCATGTCTCTTTTCATGTAGTAAGGGAGGTACATCTCAGGACATTCACACCAACATGGACAATGGCAGAGTCATATTTGTGCTTGTTGTGGAGTGACCTGAGTGTGTGGGTTATGTGGCAGATCCTGGCACCCGACAGGCAGCTGACAGTAACCTTCTCCTTGTTTAGCCTGGTGAGTGGGACATCAATGTGCCTGACTACAAAGTCACCTATGACTAGAGCGTTGGGTACGTTGTTTTGCCTTATTGGCTGTGGTTGAGTGGCACACTGAGTCTGTGGGCTATGTGTCACTTGAGTTGTGTTAGGGGATGGAGGTTGCTTACGTTTCTGCTTTGGAGGTCTCTGTTGCTTAGACAAATTATTATTGAGAGCCTCCGCAAATGTTTTTGTGTTTCTATGTGTGGATTTTTGTAGTGTAGATTTAGTGAGACTATGTGATGAGTGTGGTGTGGTGCAAATGTTTACCTTCTTCTCATGACTGTCAAGTTCGGTTTTGGTTGGAGAGAGCTTTACCTCCAGTTTGGCTAGATAAGTGCATCTCTCACAGGTTGTAGTGTTGGGTGGTAGGAGGAGAGGGTTGTCTGTGTACATGAGGCAATTTCTACATTGCCCCAAGATGCCCAGATTCATCAGATAGACGGGAGAGAACACTGGGAGCTGACCCTTGGACATACCTGAATAAAAAACTATTTTCCTCTAGATAAGTGAGAAAAGTGAGTACAAGAGCTGTTTTTCTCTAAGCCAGTGAGAAAAGTAAGCACAAAAACTGTTTTCCTCTAGGTAATGAGGAAGACTGAGTGCTATAGTAATTAGTAGCTTATTTAGTGCTTATAAGTTCTGAACAAGTGCTGAGCATAAATAAGCAAATTTATGTGCTAAGACTAAGAATCTGTATCTGCACTAGACGAGTTAGAGGACAGAAACAAGTGCAAATGCAGGCTTCCAAATCAGAAAGTTGAGAGAGATGGAAGATTGCCCAAACGGCCAATAACTACAATTTCTGGGCCAGAACCACTCCTTATGTGGTAGACAGGTTACCTAATGCTTACCACTCCCACTGATAAGCTAGAAGGCTTCCCTCCAACATAGAAAGGCTTGGGGGGGCTCAGAAGCTTACATACAGTCTTGGATACAGCAAATCTGTATCTGGAACACTAGTTACAGGAAAGGTAGGAAACAGGCTTACAGTTTTTTTTTTTTAAACAGTAGTAAAAATAATTCACATGCAGTGCAAGCTAGCACACTTGAATATGTAGCAATATTAGACCAAACAGTTTAAAAAAATGCAATTAAATTAAAAAGGACTAAACGCAAGTGCAGAAAGAGTTTATTAGGTAGAATGTGGTAAAGAGATGGGACTAGGGAGTGTCCCAGATCAAATCTACAGTGGAGCGGGCAACTGCAAAAGCCACCAAATTTAAACTACAAACCAAAAATAGGGAAGGGGGGTGGAACAAAACAGTTTCAACAGAGATCTAAGCAACAACTAACAGTACAAACTCTAAAATCAAAAAAATATACTCAGCTCTGTATATTTGCCTGTATATTTGAAGATCAGTCTCTCAGAACAGTGAGACAACAGTTTCAACAGAGATCTAAGCAACAATTAACAAACTCTATAATCAAAAAATATATACTCAGCTCTGTATATTTGCAGATAGTCTGTAAGGCAGTCTCTCAGAACACAGGATCCAGCAATTTCAATTGTTTTACTATATAACAGTATTCAACTGTTGACATTTCAAAGTCTACCTGGAAGCTCTTTCTGGGATGTGCTTGCTGTCTCTGAAACTGTTTCTCTGATGTCCAAGACATGCTGTACTGCACTCTCCTGGGAGCTGCCTGGATCCCTGATATTAGCCAAGAACTCTTCATTGAGTGGTGACTTCTTAGCAGGCCCTCCCCTGGTATCCATCTGGTCATGTCCCAGTGCAGCTGCTGTTCTCTGTGCAGATGTGATTATGTTAGTGTCTCTGTGGCATGTTCATATGTTCTGCTGGGGTCACCCATGGCATTCAGAGGTTCCTATCATATTGTCAAACTTTTAAAAGTTCAAACGTCATATGGTCAACACCATATGATCGAACTTTTAAAAGTTTGACCATTTCAACGGAGATCCCTGTACAGTGCGGCAATAGAAGTTTTCTATTGTCTGCATTGTAGTGCAATCTCAGAATTGGTATATTTAAAGAGTGCGGGGTGTGGGGGTGCAGGGGGCCTTGCTCCCCTGCTTAAGCTTTCAGGTAGTTTTTTTTTGTTTTTGTTTTTTGATTTTTTAACTTTTAAGAGTCCAAACATATGGTCTCGACCATATGGTGTTCGAACTTTTAAAAGTTTGATTATCTGATATAGACCCAACATTCAGATCATCAACTATCTGTTGTCAAATTTGCATCCTGTCTATATCTACCTATATCTCCATGTCCCCTTTCCAGAAGAAAAGCACCATGTTGACTAAAGGCATTCACTATCACCTGGTTCTCAGCATTGTTGAAGGGGGTCTATGAGGATTGACATGACTAGGTGTTATTCTCCTAGGTGTCCTAAAAGACAACAGAATGATAATACACATAAATATCACATAACTACAAAATAATAATTTCCAGAATAAACAGAAAATGTAGCCACTCAGTATTACCCCCTGGAGAAACTTACAACAGTCTACAGATGTGAAATACAAACAATAGACAGGATGCAAAACAAGGAGAGTAACAAGAGAAACATTTACTTGTTTGTGCCATAACAGTAACTCACACTTGCCCCCCACAAAAGAACAGTTTATTCTTGTTTGTGCCATAACAGTAACTCACCTTTGCCCCCTCCCCCAAAAAAAACAGGAAAATGACACATTTTGCTAATAAGCCATCTTTTAAATGCTAAAAGTGCTATCAAAGGAACTGTACCTGAAACATTTGTATATATTTATCATACAACATTCCATTTTCATGTATTTGCAATCATGTATACCTCTGAAATGGATTGACAAACATGGCCATGCCATCAGTACACTTCTAATTAATGCATACAGATAAAAGAAAAAAAGCCCTTGCTTCAGACTTTTCTTAAATACATTCCAGCATATTCTGTATGTAACTTACAAAATGGAAGCATACCTTCTAAAGTTCATTGCTCCTCTGTACAGATACATCCTGAAGAAATAGCATATGTGCAGTCTACCCAATGGAAATAAGTCTGCTCACCATCAGTTTGCTTAGCTACACAGTTGCCCTTTAATATAGTGTAAATTCAGGGCTGTTAGCATGGTGAAGATGCAAATGAGGTGTGAACTCATTAGTATTTCTGAATCTCAAATACTTGGATCCATGTAAGAGATGTAAACATAGTTCAGGCACTCCCTCACTGTTTGGTTTTAATGGATTGCAACTGTAAATGATTAGTGGTTGGGAGAAGGAAAACATAACAGCACTGCAGGCTGCCTTATGCCCACTTGGTATGGCAGGTTAGATCTACAAAGTGTTATATGTAAGATGAGAAATGTATGTAAGCAACACACAAGTCACAGGTTGTGTTCCTTAACATCCAACTTGCCCTTCAATTGTTGGCAATTGCATATGATATTATTTCCACTTAATATCTTCACACATTTTACAGTAAGGCCAATGATATATAATGGCTTACACACTGCATATCTCACATCTCTGGTCAGGTAAATGAGTAATGGCCAACAAATACAGAAATGTAAGACAGAGCTGTATATTTGCAAACAATAATCATGACAGGTTGTGTAAACACTAGGTGCACTATATCCAAAAATAATAAATGTGCAAATAACATTTGTATGGTTTATATCACTGTCGATGCTGTTGCAATTTGGGTGTGTGTAGACTGAGTTCAGTTCTTTTCTGTAAAGCTGTTTGTGTGCCAAAGAGGGATAAGGCACTCATCCTCTGTTCTGAAGGTGCACTGGAGTGAGAGTTAAAATCCAGATTTATGTCGATGTATCTGATGCGAGCCATCATTTTCTTGTGAATATGTCATACATTGATTTTCCTCATTTCAGCTACTTGCCCCTTTTTTTCTTTTTTCCTTTTCTGTCAATCTAATTTTTTTTGGGGGGGTGTGGGGGACAGTGTTTGAGTGATGCAGAACTTAGTGCAATTATGCAAACATAGGGAATGAATGTCAGGTTTGCTTGCGCTTATCTCATTTGTGCAAGGCACAGCAGTACACAAACTGGAAAGTTGGACCCTCCCAGGAAGCAGACAGGACCCAGACAGCCAAAAATAGAAACCAGATACATTAAATTAATGCTATTGGGTAACGTGCAAACCCACTAAGTGGTGTTGTGTGCCGGTTAACAAGGAAACCTTAAGTATGGTTAGTAAAATAGGGAATGTCATGTAACTAGACCTGTAGCAGCAGGTGTAAACATAGGGCTGGAGTATAGATGGTCCTGGGTCCTAGTTCAGGGTGTGTAACCCTTTTTTTCACTGTTGTGACATTGCAGTGTCTAGCAATAAACTGGAAGATATGCAAGTGTTATTTCAACCTTCTTGTGGCAGCAGGTGTAAGTGTAGGACTGCCATAAGCATTGCCCTGCATTCAAATACAGGATATTCCATATGCTTTTACTGTTGTTCAACTTCCCATTATACTTACACTTATAACACTTGAGATAATGGAGCTGATATTGATTATATATATGAGGGCTGAGAGAGTAGTATCGTGTCAGTTATTTATTTATTTATTTATTTATGTATTATCACATTTATTATCAGATCTATTAACTATGAGTATACTGTGTACTATATTCTTGTAAGTATAATTCTGCTGTCTGGACTGACATGGCTTTCACATTTGCCTAAAACGCATACACAACTGCCTGTACATCCAATAACCTGTGAATTTTAATTGCAATTATGCAATGCCTCACTGCTGCTCTCCACTTACCATTGTGCAAATGCATTGCTCAGTGGTGTGCATTGCCATGCAATGACTTTGCGTTATGATAAGCAGTGCAGAACAGTTTCAAACAGTGTGTGCACTCCAGTAAACACAATAACTGGAACTGGCGGGAAGCCATCCATCTCTGTTGGTCTAGATCCATGGCAGACATGACAGGCATTTGTGAGGAAAGTTCCAGGTTTAGGGGACATAGGTGGAATGTCCAGGAGCCCAGGATTTTTACTGAACTCGTAGTTAAGAACCACAGCCAAAGGCTTCTGCAGGGGGACTATTCTGGTCCCCAGTATAAGTCTGAGGCTTAGGATAGTTTAGCCCAGGCTGTACCCAGTGCCACTGGTATCCCGTGTACTGGAAAGCAATGCAGGCATCATGTTAATCACCTACAGAGGAGGAAGAGTGATACATTTGACCATTGGATTGAGGAATTTAGGACTGAGGACATACCACACCTAAGTATCATCTACAGAGACTACTTGTAAGACATAGAAAGCTGAATATAGCCAAGACTGGCATTCATAATGGTCTTCTGTTCTGCTTTGGTTTTTTTTCCACAGCTATCAATGACCGTGAGTGCAATGTCTGAACCCACAGGGCTAAATTAGTGAGGATGAGGAAAGCATGTGCCATTTATGCAACAGAAGACTAGTGTTGTTGTAGTATTAATAGTTAAAGAAATCTTTTTTTGGTATTTTATAGAGTTGTATCAAATTGACCATGCATATCTCAACTGTAAAAGCTAGTATGCATGCATTAGTCTGTAGCACAAACCAAAAGTACAATGTTAGACTTTAGTCAGAGGTTGTGTGTTCAAATACCACACTTCCCAACTACACAGTACTATTAATTCTTCAAAACTATTTAAATTAAATTAAAACCTCTATACCAGTGGCACAAATGCCCTGCTGTAAAGTGTAATATGTGTAACTGGAACATGCATATATGCAATATATGCAAATGCTGAGGATTACTTGCTGCAATCTGTTAGGAGGTGGTAGTCCTAAATGTAAAAGTTAAGATAATGGAGTCAAATAATTGTATTAATGTATTATATGTCATATATGAAGGTACTAATCTTATATCTTTTATTTTTCTCTCAGCCTGACCCTTATCTCTCTCTTTTATTTTATTTTATTTAGTTTCATATTATTTATAAAACATATTCTTGTCATTTTATGTTTTCTTTTATGATTTTGTTTATTTTATTTTGATGTGATTTTATTTTACTATAAAAAATAACTTGCATTTTATTTTATTTTTATTTTATTTTATTTTTTTATTTTGTTATGTGCCATCAAAATGTGTCCATGTCGTGTGTGTACCACATCACTAAATGATCCACAACACAGCAGGGTAGGCCTGTCCCACAGGATCCTCCTGCCACCCTTCTACCTGCTCCAGCACTGATGCCAAGCACATCTGAGAACCAACCTGGCAGCACTGCCTCTACTCCCCTGTACTACCTGCACCCTCAGGTAGTCCTGCCCTGTAAGCTGGTCCAGTGGTACCATCCTGAAGCAGTAGCAGAGGTAGTGATTTTACCGCCTGCACTGAGTTGCGGATGGTGCATAGATTTGTAGCCACACCATTGGTGCATGCTTATGCCAGCTGGAGAGGCACCTCTCCCTCTTTTTACATAGTACTAGGAGGAGGAGGAGACATCAAGCACTGCAGCCAGTGGTGGAATGAGGTGACATTGATGAAATTCCAGTGGGTGAGGACTCGATTTCCACTGTCACCCAGATTAATGACCATAGGTTCAGGATGTCCCCACCCTCGCCCCAATCATGGTGTCCCCAACCTTTTGTGTCATTCATTGTCCCTGTGTCTTGTTTGTCTTGCCTGTCTGCAATTGCTTCCTCACCTAACCACCTTACCTGACCCAGAAGTACCTATGTCACTTCCCCAGCATTCCTCCTAAACTAAAAACTAAATGGGCACCTGTCCCACAGAAAAAAAAAATAATCTTATACATAGCTTTCCATTTTGCACACATGTCTTCTTGATACACTCAATTTGGTCCAATTGGCTATGCAACCTGATTGTGTTGTGGTCACTCATCTCTCTCTGGAGGTGACAGTCCAAATTTAGGTAATATTTTGCACATTTTCAATTTACAGTGTTAAAAGAAATGGATAGCTAAGGTTGTTTCCTACCTCCCCCTGTACATTCCTGTCCTGTTTTCCCTTTGTTCTTCCCTCTTGCTCCCTATTTCACTATTTTCATAACTACCCCATTTTAACACCATCTTTTTTCAAAAGGGGCTTTTTTTGGGTTAATTTTTTTTCCTTTTTTTAATTTTTGGGAGTCTAAGGGGATTTTTGGGCCTTCAGTGAGGGAAACAATGACCTCTTTTTTCCTGGATGAAAACCCTTTTATGATGAGGTGTGCCACGTAGAACTTCCTGACAACTGTGGCGATGTGACTAGCAAAGGAGAGCCTACTGTCCAATTGGGTCTCAAGGTCTCTTATCATGCATTCGGTGTTAAGTAGATTGCTGCCTATGTGGTAGTTCATGGGTACAGAGTTTTTACCAAAGGGGATGACACTGCACTTTTTGGCATTGAGCTTGAGGCCATGGCTCTGACACCAGGTATCGGTCTCAGTGAGGCCCTTCTGTAGGATGTTCACATCATTTGGGGGACTTGACTATGGCTCCTAGTTTGCAGTCATCTGCAATCTTCATTAGCCAGAGGCCTTCTGTGTTAGCCTGTACTTCAGAGAAGTAGATACCAAACAGGAGAGATCCCAGGATGGAACCCTGTGGTACTCTACTTGTCACTGCTTTGAGGTCAGATTTGGAGTGTGCAACTTTTACAGTGTGGGTTCTGTCAGTATGCCATTTGGCAACCCATCTTGTGACTTAGGGATTTATACCTAGTTTAGTGAGTTTAGCTATAATTCCAGAATGGGGAATGGTGTCGAAAGCCTTGGCGAGGTCAAGATAGGCTGTGTGAACCACCTTATCCTCATCTTACGGGTTTGTTGACTGTCTCAAAGAAGTCGATCAGGTTCAGGAGTCATGATCTGCCTTTCACAAACCCGATCTGGGTGGGATCCAGAGTTTGGAGGTTACCAATGTCTTTGTTTACGAGTTCCATGATGATACGTTCCATGGCCTTGCAGACCAGGCTAGTCAGGCTAATAGGTCGATAGTTCCAGTTATCAGTGGTGGCTCCCCCTTTGTGGAGTGGGATAATTGTTGCTGTGTGCCATTCAGTGGGCACAAAGCCTGATGTGAGGCTATTATTGAACATGGTGCTTAAGTGGGGAGCCAGGTCATTCTGAAGTTCGTGTAAAATGCGGCCTGGGATGTGTTCCAGTCCCATGGATGCTGTGTTTTTGGCTTTAGAGAGTGCAGCTTTTACCTGCATAGTTGTGATTACAGGGACTCTGCATTCTTCCTGTATAGATATGGGCCCTTTAGGGTGTGAGAGGGGGGTAAAATTAGCACTGAACCTATCTGCCAGGATGTTGGCAATATCAGTTGGTTCTGTAATTTTCATGCCTTTGTGCTATAACTCAGAGCAGATCTGGGTGTTGCCATCGAAATTCTTGACATAGCTATAGAATGCTTTGTGGTTGTCCTAGGAATTAGTGGCAATTTTGTTTTTGTAGCTAGCATTGGAGGATCTTATAAGGGATCTCAGCTTCTTACTGAAGCTGACCAGTGAGCTCCTCCACTCATGGGATTTTACTCTCTTTTGCAACAGTTTCTTCCTTCTGTTGTACAGTTTGTTTATGGCAGGGGACCACCAGATTGGCTTCCTTTTTTTGGAGGATAGCGTCTTGGTTCTGTTTGGGATAGCATGATCCATGCACTCATGTAAGTGCTTATAGAGTGCATTTGTGTAGGATTCAGCAGTTATAACTGTATTGTCCATCTGCATGGGTGTCATGAAGTTCACCACTTCTGTCTTAAGAAGCATGAAGTTGGCTTTGGAGAATTTTTTCTGTGGTTTCCTTACTGGGGGGTGGAGGTGGGATGTGGATATTAAGGGTGATTAGCTTATGGTCGGATTGGACCAACGAGGAGTCGACTTCAGGTGTGGAACATCGGTCACTCATGTTGGTAATGACTAGGTCTAGGAAATTGTTGCCCCTGGTGCGTTTGTGGATAAGTTGATATAGAGCATTGGGGTTTATGAATTCCAGAAAGTGTTGAGCTAAGGAGTTGGTACACGAGTAGTTTTCCCAGTTAATGGTGGGGTAGTTGAAGTCGGCCATTATTAGGGTGTTTGGTTGAACCCTAATATTTTTCAGTACATCAATAAAAGAGAAGTGGGAATCCTGGGGCATGGTGGGGGATCTGTGGCAAGCTACACTTTGGATTGCAGTTTTGCCCAGAGTTAGTTGCACTTGGATAACCTCAGATGCATTATGCTGAGCAACTAGCCTGGAGGTGTGGATATCCTTAATGAATATGGACACACCTCTGCCTTTGGTGTTTCGATCCAGGTTACATGGCCGAAAAGTGTGGTATGAGTTATAGCCTGGTAGCACAGGGGTGCTCTCTGGAGCCTTGAATCAGGTGTCAGTCACTGCACAGATATCGATGTTCTCCATTTTAAGGAGTGCCTCGAGTGAGTGCATTTTGAGATTTAGACTTCTAGCATTGAGTAGCATCACCCTCAATTTTTGCTTGCCCGTTCCTGTTATGGTGGTGAATTTGTTATTTGAACCCTGCCTACATAAGGCACTATAGGGGCAGCAAGAGCCTTAGCCAGTATCCAGAATCCCAGGAGTGACAGGTGCAGGCCATCTGTGGCAAAGCATCGTAGTCTGTCGACCATGTCATCCCAAGCAGACAGATACTGGATCCCCTTAGAATGACAACAGAAGCTTAGCCAATTGTTAAAGTCAGTAATTTTGTCTTTGTACTACGGTATCATTCTGGGCAATGGCAGAATGCTACTCAGGGCTAGGGTCATACCTGCCTGGGCTACAAGATTGGAGAGGTCTTCCATGCCTCTTTTCATGTAGTCCAGGGAGGTACATCTCAGGTTATTCACACCAACATGGACAATGACAGAGTCATATTTGTACTTGTTGTGGAGTGACCTGAGTGCATGGGTCATGTGGTGGATCCTGGCACCCGACAGGCAGCTGACAGTAACCTTTTCCTTGTTTAGCCTGGTGAGTGGGACATCAGTGTGCCTGACTATAGAGTCACCTATGACTAGAGTGTTGGGTACGTTGTTTTGCCTTATTGGCTGTGGTTGAGTGGCACACTGAGTCTGTGGGCTATGTGTCATTTGGGTTGTGTTGGGGGATGGAGGTTGCTTGCATTTCTGCTTTGGAGGTTTCTGTTGCTTAGACAAATTATTATTGAGAGCATCCACGAATGTTTTTGTGTTACTATGTGTGGATTTTTGTAGTGTAGATTTAGTGAGACTATGTGATGAGTGTGGTGTGGTGCAAATGTTTACCTTCTCCTCATGACTGTCAAGTTCAGTCTTGGTTGGAGAGAGCTTTACCTCCAGTTTGGCTAGATAAGTGCATCTCTCACAGGTTGTAGTGTTGAGTGGTAGGAGGAGAGGGGTGTCTGTGTACATGAGGCAATTTCTACATTGCATCAAGATGCCCAGATTCATCAGATAGACAGGAGAGAACACTGGGAGCTGACCCTTGGACATGCCTGAATAAAAAACTATTTTCCTCTAAATAAGTGAGGAAAGTGAGTACAAGAGCTGTTTTTCTCTAAGCCAGTGAGAAATGTAAGTACAAAAACTGTTTTCCTCTAGGTAGTGAGGAAGATTGAGTGCTATAGTAATTAGTAGTTTATTTAGTTCTTATAAGTTCTGAACAAGTGCTGAGCATGAATAAGCAAATTTAAGTGCTAAAACTAAGAATCTGTATCTGCACTAGACGAGTTACAGGACAGAAACAAGTGCAAATGCAGGCTTTCAAATCAGAAAGTTGAGAGAGATGGAAGATTGCCCACACGGCCAATAACTACAATTTCTGGGCCAGAACCACTCCTTATGTGGTAGACAGGTTACCTAGTGCTTACCACTCCCACTGATAAGCTAGAAGGCTTACCTCCAACACAGAAAGGCTTGGGGGGCTCAGAATCTTACATACAGTCCTGGATACAGCAAATCTGTATCTGGAACACTAGTTACATGAAAGGTAGGAAACAGGCTTACAGTTTTTTTTTTTTTTACAGAAAAGTAGAAAAAACAGTAGTAAAAATAATTCACATGCCGTGCAAGCTAGCACACATGAGTATGTAGCAATATTAGATCAAACACAGTTTAAAAAATGCAATTAAATTAAAAAGGACTAAAAGCAAGTGCAGAAAGAGTTTATTAGGTAGAATGTGGTAAAGAGATGGGACTAGGGGAGTGTCCCAGATCAAATCTACAGTGGGGCGGGCAACTACAAAAGCCACCAAATTTAAACTACAAACCAAAAATAGGGAGGGGAGTGGAACAAAACAGTTTCAACAGAGATCTAAGCAACAACTAACAGTACAAACCTTAAAACCAAAAAAATATACTCAGCTCTGTATATTTGCAGATGGTCTGTAAGGCAGTCTCTCAGAACACAGGTTCCAGCAATTTAAATGCAGGCTGTTACAGGTCAAATTAAGTAATCATTGAGTTAGATAACACACAAGCTGTAAAAACAGTTATACCAACTGAAGACATGGCAGAAAATGGGGGGGGGGTACAGTTTCAACAGAGATCTAAGCAACAACTAACAGTACAAACTTTAAAACCAAAAAAATATACTCAGCTCTGTATATTTGCAGATTAGTCTCTCAGAACAGTGAGACAACAGTTTCAACAGAGATCTAAGCAACAATTAACAAACTCTATAATCAAAAATAATATACTCAGCTCTGTATATTTGCAGATAGTCTGTAAGGCAGTCTCTCAGAACACAGGTTCCAGCAATTTCAATTGTTTTACTATATAACAGTATTCAACTGTTGACATTTCAAAGTCTACCTGGAAGCTCTTTCTGGGATGTGCTTGCTGTCTCTAAAACTGTTTCTCTGATGTCCAAGACATGCTGTACTGCACTCTCCTGGGAGCTGCCTGCATCCCTGATATTGGCCAAGAACTCTTAATTGAGTGGTGGCTTCTTAGCAGGCCCTCCCCTGGTATCCATCTGGTCATGTCCCAGTGCAGCTGCTGTTCTCTGTGCAGATGTGATTATGTTAGTGTCTCTGTGGCATGTTCATATGTTCTGCTGTGGTCATCCACAGCATTCAGAGGTTCTTATCATGTTGTCAAACTTTAAAAAGTTTGAACGTCATATGGTCAACAACATATGATCGAACTTTTAAAAGTTTGAACATTTCAACGGAGATCCCTGTACAGTGCAGCAATAGAAGTTTTCCATTGTCTGCATTGTAGTGCAATCTCAGAATTGGTATATTTAAAGAGCGTGGGGTGTGGGGGTGCAGGGGGGCTTGCTCCCCTGCTTAAGCTTTCAGGTAGTTTTTTTTTTTCTGTTTTTTTTTATTTTTGAACTTTTAAGAGTTCAAACATATGGTCTCGACCATATGGTGTTCGAACTTTTAAAAGTTCGATTATCTGATATAGACCTGACATTCAGATCACCTACTATCTGTTGTCAAATTTGAATCCTATCTATATCTACCTATATCTCCATGTCCCCTTTCCAGAAGAAAAGCACCATGTTGCCTAAAGGCATTCACTATCACCTGGTTCTCAGCATTGTTGAATGGGGGTCTATGAGGATTGACATGACTAGGTGATATTCTCCTAGGTGTCCTAAAAGACAACAGAATGATAATACACATAAATATCACATAACTACAAAATAATAATTTCCAGAATAAACAGAAAATGTAGCCATTCAATATTACCCCCTGGTAAAACTAACAACAGTCTACAGATGTGAAATACAAACAATAGGCAGGATGCAAAACAAGGAGAGTAACAAGAGAAACATTTACTTGTTTGTGCCGTAACAGTAACTCACTCTTGCCCCCCCCCCACAAAAGAAAAGTTTATTCTTGTTTGTGCCATAACAGTAACTCACCTTTGCTCCCTCCCCAAAAGAGAACAGGAAAATGACACATTTTGCTAATAAGTCATCTTTTAAATGCTAAAAGTGCTATCAAAGGAACTGTCCCTGAAACATTTGTACATATTTATCATACAGCATTCCATTTTCATGTATTGGCAATCATGTATACCTCTGAAATGGATTGACAAACATGGCCATGCTATCAGTACACTTCTAATTAATGCATACAGATAAAATACAAAAAGCCCTTGCTTCAGACTTTTCTTAAATACATTCCAGCATATTCTGTATGTAACTTACAAAATGGAAGCATACCTTCTAAAGTTCATTACTCCTCTGTACAGATACATCCTGAAGAAATAGCATATGTGCAGTCTACCCAATGGAAATAAGTCTGCTCACCATCAGTTTGCTTAGCTACACAGTTGCCATTTAATATGGTGTAAATTCAGGG
The DNA here is from genome assembly GCF_019279795.1 of Protopterus annectens. Taxonomy (NCBI): domain Eukaryota; kingdom Metazoa; phylum Chordata; order Ceratodontiformes; family Protopteridae; genus Protopterus; species Protopterus annectens. The sequence continues at coordinate 473,034,761 of NC_056742.1, forward strand.
CTGTTAGCATGGTGAAGATGCAAATGAGGTGTGAACTCATTAGTATTTCTGAATCTCAAATACTTGGATCCATGTAAGTGATGTAAACATAGTGCAGGCACTCCCTCACTGTTTGGTTTTAATGGATTGCAACTGTAAATGATTAGTGGTTGGGAGAAGGAAAACATAACAGCACTGCAGGCCGCCTTATGTCCACTTGGTATGGCAGGTTAGATCTACAAAGTGTTATATGTAAGGTTAGAAATGTATGTAAGCAACACACAAGTCACAGGTTGGGTTCCTTAACATCCAACCTGCCCTTCAATTGTTGGCAACTGCATATGATATTATTTCCACTTAATATCCTCACACATTTTACAGTAAGGCCAATGATATATAATGGCTTGCACACTGCATATCTGACATCTCTGGTCAGGTAAATGAATAATGGCCAACAAATGCAGAAATGTAAGACAGAGCTGTACATTTGCAAGCAATAATCATGACAGGTTGTGTGAACACTAGGTGCACTATATCCAAAAATAGTAAATGTGCAAATAACATTTGTATGGTTTATATCACTGTAGATGCTTTTGCAATTTGGGTGTGTGTAGACTGAGTTCAGTTCTTTTCTGCAAAGCTGTTTGTGTGCCAAAGAGGGATAAGGCACTCATCCTCTGTTCTGAAGGTGCACTGGAGTGAGAGTTGAAATCCAGATTTATGTCGATATATCTGATGTGAGCCATCATTTTCTTGTGTGTATGTCATACATTAATTTTCCTCCTTTCAGCTACTTGCCCCTTTTTTCTTTTTTCCTTTTCTGTCAATCTAATTTTTTTTTTTTGGGGGGGTGTGGGGGGGCAGTGTTTGAGTGATGCAGAACTTAGTGCAATTATGCAAACATAGGGAATGAATGCCAGGATTGCTTGTGCTTATCTCATTTGTGCAAGGCACAGCAGTGCACAAACTGGACAGTTGGACCCTCCCAGGAAGCAGACAGGACCCAGACAGCCAAAAATAGAAACCAGATACATTAAATGAATGCTATTGGTTATCGTACAAACCCAAGTGGTGTTGTGTGTCGGTTAACAAGGAAATCTTAAGTATGGTTAGTAAAATAGGGAATGTCATGTAACTAGACCTGTAGCAGCAGGTGTAAGCATATGGCTGGAGTATAGATGGTCCTGGGTTCTAGTTCAGGGTGTGTAACCCTTTCTTCACTGTTGTGACATTGCAGTGTCTAGCAATAAACTGGAAGAGAGGCAAGTGTTATTTCAACCTTCTTGTGGCAGCAGGTGTAAGTGTAGGACTGCCATAAGCATTGCCCTGCATTCAAATACAGGATATTCCATATGCTTTTACTGTTGTTCAACTTCCCATTATACTTACTCTCACTTATAACACTTGAGATAATGGAGCTGATATTGATTATATGTATGAGGGCTGAGACAGTAGTACTGTGTCAGTTATTTATTTATTTATTTATATATTATTACATTTATTATCAGATCTATTAACTATGAGTATACTGTGTACTATATTCCTGTAAGTATAATTCTGCTGTCTGGACTGACATGGCCTTCACATTTGCCTAAAACACATACACAACTGCCTGTACATCCAATAACCTGGGAATTTTAATTGCAATTATGCAATGCCTCACTGCTGCTCTCCACTTACCATTGTGCAAATGCATTGCTCAGGGGTGTGCACTGCCATGCAATGACTTTGCGTTATGATAAGCAGTGCACAACAGTTTCAAACAGTGTGTGCACTCCAGTAAACACAATAACTGGAACTGGTGGGAAACCATCAGTCTCTATTGGTCTAGATCCGTGGCAGACATGACAGGCATTTGTGAGGAAAGTTCCAGGTTTAGGGGACATAGGTGGAATGTCCAGGAGTGCAGGATTTTTATTGAACTCGTAGTTAAGAACCACAGTCAAAGGCTTCTGCAGGGGGACTATTCTGGTCCCCAGTATAAGTCTGAGGCTTGGAATAGTTTAGCCCAGGCTGTACCCAGTGCCACTGGTATCCCGTGTACTGGAAAGCAATGTAAGCATCATGTTAATCACCTACAGAGGAGGAAGAGGGATACACTTGACCATTGGATTGAGGAATTTAGGACTGAGGACATACCACACCTGTGTAAGTATCATCTACAGAGACTAATTGTAAGACATAGAAAGCTGAATATAGCCAAGACTGGTATTCATAATGGTCTTCTGTTCTGCTCTGTTTTCTTTTTCCACAGCTATCAATGACCGTGAGTGCAATGTCTGAACCCACGGGGCTAAATTAGTGAGGATGAGGGAAGCATGTGCCATTTATGCAACAGAAGACTAGTGTTATTGTAGTATTAATAGTTAAAGATAGCTTTTTTGGTATTTTATAGAGTTGTATCAAATTGGCCATGCATATCTCAACTGTAAAAGCTAGTATGCATGCATTAGTCTGTAGCACAAACCAAAAGTACAATGTTAGACTTTAGTCAGAGGTTGTGTGTTCAAATACCACACTTCCCAACTACACAGTATTATTAAATCTTCAATACTATTTAAATTAAATGAAAACCTCTATACCAGTGGCACAAATGCCCTGCTGTAAACTGTAATCTGTATAACTGGAACATGCATATATGCAATATATGCAAATGCTGAGGATTACTTGCTGCAATCTGTTAGGAGGTGGTAGTCTTAAATGTAAAAGTTAAGATAATGGAGTCAAATAATTGTATTAATGTATTGTATGTCATATATGAAGGTACTAATCTTATATCTTTTATTTTTCTCTCAGCCCATCCCTTATCTCTCTCTTTTATTTGATTTTATTTAGTTTCATATTATTTATAAAACATATTCTTGTGCCATTTTATGTTTTCTTTTATGATTTTTTTTATTTTATTTGATGTGATTTTATTTTACTATAAAAAAATAACTTGCATTTTATTTTATTTTTATTTTATTTTATTTTTAATGTTGTTATGCACCATCAAAATGTGTCCATGTCATGTGTGTACCACATCACTAAATGATCCACAACACAGCAGGGTAGGCCTGTCCCACAGGATCCTCCTGCCACCCCTCCACCTGCTCCAGCACTGATGCCCAGCACATCTGAGAGCCAACCTGGCAGCACTGCCTCTACTCCCCTGTACTACCTGCACCTTCAGGTAGTCCTGCCCTGTAGGCTGGTCCAGTGGTACCCTCCTGAAGCAGTAGCAGAGGTGGTGATTTTACCACATGCACTGAGTTGCGGATGGTGCATAGGTTTGTAGCCACACCATTGGTGCATGCCTATGCCAGCTGGAGAGGCACCTTTCCCTCTTTTTACATAATACTAGGAGGAGGAGGAGACATCAAGCACTGCAGCCAGTGGTGGAGTGAGGTGACATTGATGAAATTCCAGTGGGTGAGGACTCCATTTTCACTGTCACCCAGATTAATGACCGTAGGTTCAGGATGTCCTCACCTTCACCCCAATCATGGTGTCCCCAACCTTTTGTATCATTCATTGTCCCTGTCTCTTGTCTTGTTTGTCTTGTCTGTCTGCAATTGCTTCCTCACCTAACCACCTTACCTGACCCAGAAGTACCTATGTCCCTTCCCTAGAATTCCTCTCTCTCTGAACTAAAAAATAAATGTGCACCTGTCCCACAGAAAAAACAATCATCTCATACATAGCTTTCCATTTTGCACACATGTCTTCTTGATACACTTGATTTGGTCCAATTAGCTATACAACATAATTGTGTTGTGGTCACTCCTCTCTCTCTGGAGGTGACAGTCCAAATTTAGGTAATATTTTGCACATTTTCAATTTACAGTGTTAAAAGAAATGGATAGCTAAGGTTCTTTCCTACATCCCCCTGTACATTCCTGTCCTGTTTTCCCTTTGTTCTTCCCTCTTCCTCCCTATTTCATAATTTTCATAACTACCCCATTTTAACACCTTTAATCTGTTCAAAAAATAGAATCACACACACCACACATAAGTTGCTGGAGAAGCAATGGATCCCTTCACTTGTTGGGCTCCATGTTTGTGTGGATGTGCACATCGTATACCAATGGTGAGCTGTGGCAAACAGGTGTGTTTACCCCTGCTCAATGTTGCTTATCACTGCTGCACTATGCCAACACACAGCAACATATCCCATATAAACAATTCATGTCATAGCATTATCAGTCTGTAATGAAAAGTATTTTAAAGTTTTACCTACACCTGCATTCAAACCCAATACCATCTGGCCTAAAAAAAGAACATATCAATGCATTAACATGTGCTGCCACAGAGTCAGTTAAACAGCAGGTGTATTTCATAGGCTCATTACTAACTGTCAGACTTTAGCAATGCAACATACTTTTGCACACTCCTTAGCTATGTGCAAACCTCTGTACCTCACATACATATGCACTTTGCTAACCATTACACAACCCCCCTGCTCACAGTGCTATGGAAATGTACATATTGTGCTATATTACTGTTGTTTACTGTCCATTTCCAGTGTACTGCAACCCTGGGGTCTCAGTACTTTTTCCACACATATATCAACCTCACTAGAAAATGTAATATCAAATGATGTGTGCTATGCAATGCACATCAATCTGGTAACATGCAGAACTACAACTATTGGACCATATGCCTAAAAGCCTTATCTGCAAGGCTAGGGAAGGAATCAGCATGGACCATATCCACAGGGACATAGGTGACCTTCAATACACTTGACCCTACCCATGTTGTTTTTGTCAAGGGTAGATATTGTTTATTGAACCTTGTGGACTTCTTGGATACTGACCCCAAAGACTTGGATAAGGGATAACAAGACATACCACCTATGTTGAGTTATCCAAGGCCTTTGATACTATCTCCCATCCATGTGTCATAATGAAGATGTCCCATGTGGGAATTAAGCCATGCAATAGTAGAGGGCTAGGCAACTGGCTCACTGACATATCACACACTCTCAAAGTTGGGGACTGCATCTCCACCACTAGCCACTTATCAATACGATACCACAAGGATCTGTGCTGGGCCGTCAACTGTTTGCAAACTACTTCCCTGAAGCACAGAGGTAGATGGCCTGTGGTTTTCCACATTTGCAATTGACTGGTACTGGACACACTAATATAAAGTCCCCAATGATGATAAAATATTACAGAAGGGGCTGCCACACACAAATGATTGATGCCAAACTAATGGTCTGAACCTTAAAGCATACAATAGCTCATTGTCCACTTTGACAGTGAAGTACCCCTCCTAATTATGATATACATAGTAACACTCTAAGCTAATACACAGTGTTGTGAGACTTGGGGACACATGTTGATAGCAATCTACACTTTCATCACTATGTGTCCATAGTGGTGAGACACAGATTCTGTGCACATCCTACATACTGACATCACATCCAAGACCAGGGTTCTCAACCTAGCCTGTGACATAAGCACAACATGCTGGGGAGACAGATATATCCCCAATAGCTCACACTCCTCTGTAATAGGCTCTCACTGCATGTGGGGCAGTGCTCATCAATGCCCCTGTTCAAGAGCAACCTTTACTCCTGGTTTCATGAAAAGTCACCTCTGGGGTGGCACCTATGTCCCTCATGGACAGGGGCAGTTGGTGCTGCTCACACAATTGCTCTGCTAACAATGACCATCCAACAATGCTCAATAAGGGTACATGTGTTTTGACACAGCTAGGCTTCTAAACACCATAGGGCCATTAGGCTAATAGCCTTCTATGAATATATGAAGCTATGTGCCTATGCAGGCCTCCCAACATTCTCTCACCCAAATGGCCTGCTGAGGTCATCTACTATAGGATCACTTGCACTCTTAGAAGAGTCAGACTTGTGCAGTGGATCTTGTGTAATATCTGTGTTTTGTAGTCTGTGTCCTTAGGCAGGTATGGGGCTTTGTTCTCACTGCAGTCAACTGTGTGTGTGTGTGTGTGTGTGTGTGTGTGTGTGTGTGTGTGTGTGTGTGTGTGTGTGTGTGTGTGTGTGTGTGTGTGTGTGTGTGTGTGTGTGTGTGTGTGTGTGTGTGTGTGTTATTCTCTGTAGGCAGAAGAGCAGAAGTGTGTATCCTACAGTTACTGCTTCAATACCATGGATCAATAGTATTTTGATTCTTGCAGATGCCTACACATCCATTTCAAGCAGCCCACCCAACATCCTGTCCCCTACATGGCCTGCTGATATCACCTACTATAAGTTCACCCACAGTCTTGTAAAATTAAGACTTGTGTCATGGTGCTTGCATAAAGTACTGTGCTCTGTAGTCTGTGTAGTTAGTTAGGTAGAGGTTCTATTCTCACTGCAGTCAACAGGACATGTGTGTATGAAATTGTTCTTGACATTACAGAGACCATTTTACACCAGAATGTGGGACATTGTTATTTCCATATTCTTCTCAACAGACACTGCTGATGTCATCAACTATATCACATTTTTGGATATGCAATACTCTTACCAGAGCAGGGTCAGACACTGGCCGGGAGGCGAGGCAGATGTCACCTCATCCTATACCAGACAGATTACAGTGACATGTCTTTAACTTTATCCACATACATCAGGGTATGGTTTGTAGGCCCTGTGTTATCTTGCTAAGAAAGCCCTGTAGTCCCTCCAGCTGTTACATGTGTCTGGTGAGGTACATGCCAAAGAGACCATTATATTCTATTACTATATTAATCCTAAGATCTTAATATGATGGTGGGACGTATGATGTGCACAACATAGGCTTTCAATACCAGTGTGGACACTTAGTGGTCAAAGTTCAGACTGCTACCTACATGTGTTCCAGTGCTGGCATCACTGGGTGTCAGCATAGAAGGACTGTTGTCAATGCTGTGATTAACATGGAATCCCACTTTTCAGATGGATAACATAAAAGAAGACACATTTCTGAATTTAGTTATAGATTGTGTGCCTTTGTCCCCATTCATTTGTCTGTGTTAGCTCTTTCTGTACTATGTTATCATTGGTGGATTCAATGATTGCACACAATATGCAAGAATCAGCAAACTTGGTAAGGCAAAAGCCATATACTTTAGCCTGAACTGTTGAGAAATAGATTACAAACAGTGAAGGGCCAAGCACAGATCCCTGGGGTTTGCCAGTAGTGACATCTCTACTGGTACAGGTTGATTCACGAACTTGCACAGTATGGGTTCTGTTGGTGAGCCAACTGGTTACACATCTAGTGAGGTAAGGGTTAATCCCCAGCTATGAAGGTTTCTCAATGGTACCTGTATGAGGATTGTATCAAAGCCCTAGGTCAGATCACGATAGGCATTATGCACTGACTTACCTTCTTACAGGCCTATCACATGGAAACAATGGCCTATGACAACATCACAGATCATCTATGGAATGACTCAGCACATACATCTTCCTGATATGGTTGAATATACACTTCAGCAGAGAAAACACCCTCGCATGTATGGCAAGTGCAAAAGCCCCATAATCATCAAATTCAATTCAAAAAAGGAGGGCCAGCACAACAGTGGTGGAAAAGTCAGTTATTTTAATTGCTCATAAGTTCATAAGCACATCAACAAAAAGCAACACATAGAGATAGGATTAAATAAGAATCCAAACCCCACAAAAACAGACCGGTTTCAGCTTTATCAGCCTTCCTCAGTGTAGCCACAGAACCAAATCACAAGCAATTAAAATAGCTGACTTTTCCACACTGTTGTTCTGGCCCTCCTTTTTTGAATTGAATACACACTTCAACACACCCTCCACATGGGCTATATTCACAAACAAGGGTGTATATCAACATGTATCCATCTTAGTAGAGGGGACAGCACCTGCTGCATGCATGTATAGACACATCCTAACTCTCCCCCACTGTGAGGTGGACCAAAATGTGATCATGGACCTCTTCTACATGTACACTAGTCATAGTATAGCTGTGTGCAACAAACCTGTGTGAGTTCTTAATGCTACATCATGTCTGCTATATCTGATAGATGTCCTCAAAGAGGTCATCAAGGGCATGCATGATGACAACAGTATCAACTCATGCAACTTGACCAGGTCAAGGCATTTCACACAAATCCACATTGAGGTATTCACTCAGCACTGTCATATGTGGCCATAAACAGTTATATTACCAAATGGGTATAACAGTGTATCATATACATGTCATCTCACTATGTTGAAATGTGTGATGTAACCTATATGTCAGGTCCAGTGATTAGGTCCATATATCAGGGCTGTCTGCTAGGCCCTTTCCTATCCATTAGTTAAGTGACGGACATCACAGATGACATACACATGTTGTGTCCACAAAGCTGCCTAAAGGACTACAAAATGTGGGCAATCATTGACTCCAACTGTGACATTACTATAATACAGACAGTAGCAACACATAAACACTGCTTCCACAGGCATGATATCACCTGCATTGACAAGACACATGGGAGCTTTTTTAATTCAGGAAACAAACAAGCCACCCAGGTATAAAGTGGACATCACACCCTAGAATCAGACCAATAAGGATGTGATCTATTTGCTGATGTGGATGTTAAGTGGTACATATACCAGAATGTGGTCACAATGCTGACTACTCCCTTGAATGTAACACAAGTAATGGGTACATGAAAGACATCCACATCAGAGGCCATAATAACTTCATGGTTCCCAGCCTTCATCACACCAATAACTGTGCACAATCCACCCTTCGTGTACCTCCCAGGACATCTTTCAGTGATGTGTAATGAATGTATATCACAGGTAAGGCTACCTAATTCACAGCAGAGGAAGGCATGTCAATGGAAGGTGGTTGCAGCAGCAAAACCAATCACATATAGGGACTGTACAGTGAAAATGTGTTTTATGTGACTGCCACACAAGGTGACATAAAAATGGGGAGGATGTATGTACAAGATAAGCATTCCTACATGAATAGTGCACAGGACATTTATCAGGGATCTGACATTCAATTGAGGTAGGTTACATATTGTGAAACTGAGCAAATTGGTATACCACCAGTAGTCTCATTCTTCTGGCATAACATATGTTTAACATCATCAGAGGTTGGAATTCACAGAGAGCTTCCCTCTACCCATATTAACTGACCAACATTGGTTGGTCCAATTTAGAGAGAATTATCAGTTCAGAGATATGGTAAAGCCACATAGAAAACATCTTGTTAGTGTCTCATTACCATGTTTCTGAACTGAAGAATGGACTGTCAGATCTGATCATGCTATTGTTCTCCATAACAGACCATGTACAGCACTCCCCTGCATGATCATTCCACAAAAAAGAAAACAGCAATGCGCATATAAACACACACACACATGCACACACGTGCACATGCACGTGTGCACACACACACACACACACACACACACACACACACACACACACACACACACACACACACACACACACACGACTCCACTATACTTACCTATGAAACAAGTTCTCCCATGTCTGTGGCTGTGTGAATGATGTTTTCTTCTAAAGGAAATGTAATTCAACAGAGTGGTTTTTGAATTGCTCTGGTAAGTTAATTGGAAGTAGTGATCATTTCTGAATGATAGCATAAGGCTATTTGGCATTAGCCACTACTATGGTTTGCCACAATAGTATACATCTTCTTCAGTGAGACCACTGTCCATGTCATGGCCTGATCAAAGAAAAAAACATAGCAGTATAGTAGTCTTTAAATAGGAAAGGCTTATGATGATATGGAAACCTACCAATATAAGGCTTCCACATTGTGATATGTCTTTCTGAATCCCAGGGTATGTGCCATATTGAGGGTAAATGTGCAGTGTGTTGTTTACATAATGTATGTGATTTGTGGTGTACAGAAAACATAGCTGCTTTGTGCAGCAATGTGCTATCAGGTTTTATTTTAGATACAGGCTTTAGATCATCAGCATTTCAGATGCTATCAGTTGATCATGTTAAATGGCACATGAGCATCACAGGTAGATTGTGACTGTCTTCATAGATGTGTGTAGGCAGTCCACATTTTGTAATCTTGTAACTTAGGTATCACTGTAGATGACTTTTGGATTGAAGGATGTAGACACCAGCCATCATTTGTATGTCTGCCATGTACTTGGCCATCTTCAACTATGTGATGGTTTAACAATAATTGCATGGCTTTTCTCTCTGTAGGACTCTGATATGTAGGCTAATCACATACAACTGTTACATACTTGAGTACATCCTTTATGAATTCTGTCCATTATCTGTAGCACCATTGCAAGCTTTGATGAAAATCAGTTCCTTTCAGGTGTTTCTTAATTTAATTAAATAAGATATAACTGTATTCCTAACTCTGACAACAATACTTTGCAATGAAACATCACATATATCATTGTTAAATTAATTGTAAAAAATGTGCACTTTCCTCAGTCATAGACATATTTAATAATTATTGAGTCATTTAATTAGATTTTTTTTCACTCACAAAACAGTTCTCCAGATTTTCCTTTGGCACTGAAGTCTTTGCTATTTATAGAACTTGGCATGTAATGTGGCCCCAAAGGAAACTGGTCTTGTTTGCTTTTTGGAACAATAAATCATTATAAATGGAGTACGTAGTTCTTATTTAAAAGCAGGCATGCAGTCTTTGCTATGATTAATCTGACAGTCTCTCCAAAGTTGGAAACACAGCTCCTTTTTTATTACAAGCAATGAAAGCAAATGATAACTGTGCTGTTAAATGGTAACTGTTACAATCAGATGCAGACAAATATGTGTACAGTAATCAGAGATGGTAAGTGATTTCAATTTAAGGAACTATTCATGTAATAATAGTGAGATGAAGAGATATGTATTTCAATTTTAAGGAGGTATTTATCGGATTGTAGTGGAGGTAAGAGATATTTTTCTGGAGTCTAACAATTTTGAGAATGTAAGCTATGTAAAATAAGGGGTTTGTCACAGAAGAACAGTCTGGAAATATGTGACTATCTATAAACAAAATAGCATAAATTGTTGTGCTAAATCTGTATGGAACCTTATAAAATGTTAAGAAAATCAAAGTTTCAGATCAAAATATTGGAGCAGGATACAACACTGATGTTATAGTTAAGTTGCAAGTAAGGAAAACATTAAGTAACTAATGTTCCAAGTGAATACAAGCAGCTCTTTAAAATCTTAAATACAAAATGTTTCGTATATATAAAATAATTAAACTAGAGTTAGTCAGCTATGGTCAGTGAGTCTGTAATTAGTTCATTTATGGGCAGCAAGTTCATAAACCTTGATTTTTGTTTTTCTGTAGTGATTTGGGGTGCATTTGCATTGTAACAGCTGGTAATAACTGTACTGCAGCTACTGAGAAACAACTAGATTAATAAATAAATAAATAAATAAATAAATAGAGGAAATGTAAAGACATATGCTAAGTGAGAACACGACTATAAAGCAAGACAATAGAAAAATGAAAAGACATTATTCTTATGCAGAAAGTACAATCTACATTTGTGTTGTATATTACAGAAATGAGAAGACACAGATAAATTTATCAAATTAGGATCAATATGCTAAAATCCACTAGGATTTGCATTGTACGTGTTTATTAACATCATCAGTATGCCGTGCGTAACTTTTACAGTATGGTAAACATTATTTTCTCTGACTCACATTGGTATCGGACTGTTCTAACTATCTAGTGGCTCTTCCTGCATGCAGCTTTCTGGAGACAGATAGGTGCCTGACACTTTCCATAACTTCATCCTTCTCAGAACAATTCTGAAATATGTTGCAAATCTTTTGGCAGTCGTTACAGCCTCCAAAGGGTATGCTTCAGACCATCAGATGCTCCTGTAAAACTCTAAAAGCAGATTTGGCAAATCATTTTATGAGCTCTATGATGCTTGGATGAAAACATTTACATCCAGTGCATTTTGACTGAATCAACATAATTTAGTTTAGCATGCCTTTTTATTGGGGACAAAGTCCCTTACAGCTCCAAACTTTATAATTACTAAACTCTCAATAAGGAGAAAAATCCCCTGATAGTAATCATATTTAAATAAAGATTTTGACTTCTTCAAGATGTCGAAAAATGACAGTTGAAACAAATATCATGTATATACTTGTCTGGCTACCACTAATAAGTTCTATATTTTTGTACCATTTTAGAAAATTGTTGATAATTAATTTGTGTTTATTCAATCAAAAGTGGTCAATACCTCAAAGACATGCAAACTTGTAAATAAATAATTCACATTTTAGCTAAGTTTGTCCCATTATCTCTTTTTCCCTCTAGCAAGTAGTGCATACATCATAAGATGTCTGAGCTTCTCATCATGAAGTCATATATCATGTTTGCTGATATTTTTATTTGTTAAATTAATTAATTAATTATTTGTTAACCATGTAAGTAAAATGGAACTTGTGACCCTGTTTCAGCCATGACCTAGGCCAGAAGGCATATACCTTGCATAAATCTTATGGCTCTATTGTATACCACGTGCCACCTGAAAATACTTCTTCTTTCAGCTTTTCCCAGTTAGGGGTCACCACAGCAGATCAGGTGTCTGCTCATGATTGGCAGTGGAGTTTTACAGTGTCGAGTTGCCAGCCTGGCACCCAACCTTCCACAGAAGGCACACACATGCACGCACTCACACCTAGGGCCAATTTTAGAGTGTCCAATCTACCTACAGCATGTCTTTGGGATGTGGGAGGAAACCGGAGCACCCGGAGGAAACCCATGCAACCTCAAGGACGACATGCAGACCCTGCACAGAAGGCACCGCAGCCAAGAATCAAACCAGAGAACCTCTTGTTGTGAAGTGACAATGCTAACCGCTGCACCACTGTGGCCGCCCCGCCACCTGAAAATACAATTTATAAAAAAATAGATGCTTCTTTAAATTATCATCTATTTATTCATTTGTTTTTCATAACCAGGAATGGGTTCATGAAACACAATTCCATTGTTTAGTAAAGGAAAAGTATAGCCAAATATTAAATGCAGATTATAACCACAGCCAAAACCATATTACATTAGATCTTAATGCAGTATAGCTCATATCACTAAGAATACACATGATTTAATTATGAATCGTAAGAGGGATGAAGTTAGCAGAGATCTTTGGAATATTTTATAAAGGATAGTGTTTAAAATAAATAAAAAGATAATGTAGACCAGAAGACCTTTAACTGTCACTGGATCATTTAACATACTTTGCTTATTTAATACATAAAGTTCTGGGCAAAAAGTGCATGCTTCATTTTGAAAACTAAATAAATAAATAAATTAATACATAAATCTATGTGAACAAAAGTAGGGTGAGAGTATAATTAAACGCATTGCACCATTCTGTGTAGGAACTAACCGGGTAGTAAGTCACCAACTTAAAATTAAACTGTGCATTCCCTTGATATTGTAACACTGTGACATCTAGGTTGAGTCTGTAATTAGCCAAATTTGACCAGTACTTTATACCAGTTAACAAAAAATAAATAATTAAATGCACAATAAATAAACATTGAAACATGATTGATTGGAGACAACATTGTGATCACAATAGATGAAAACAGTAAAACAGCACTCATCTCGGTGTGACAGATTAAAAGAGAGATAAGCCCAGCTGAATTTCCTTGCACAGAAGGGTAAACTTTGCCCACCCCATGAAATGATATATACTAACCTCATGGACAGACAGCATTGTGGAATGGAGATAATCTTCACAACAGTGCACAGCAGTCTTGGTCAGTCACTGTTTTAGCACTAACACAAATGAACAAGTCATTTCTGACAGTAGAGAAGCATCTGAAACATTATACTTTTCAAGTGCGAGACACTTATCATTGCAACAAATTTATTCACAAATCCAAGTGTATGAAAGTACTAATTTAAAAACATTTTCCAATGAATATTTCCTGAAATCAAATAAAAGGATCCATTAATCCTGCTTTCTGCATTTTTTTCTCCTAGCTGTACTTTAATAATATGATTAAGCAACATTTCAGCCTGCTCTATGTCAGACAGAAATGCATTGTAATGTATTATTATGCAAGGTTAAATAATTCATAACTAAATATCTTAAGCAATAAATATGTGAGAACTTGATAACTGAAAAATGCATGTCCTTCATAAAAATATGAAGGCCCTTTCTATGCAATACACGACTTGAAATAGGTGTTGATTTACATAACTTCTTTTACGAATGTGATTTCCTGTCTGAGCTGCATTCTATAAAATAAAATACCAAAATGAGGTTTAGAAATGTGATAATAGCTTACATTATTATTTTTCCATGATAACATCACTGCAGCAAGGTTATGCAATAACATTTTTGAGCTGTATGTATAAGTGCACAAAAAGCAAGTCTATAATGCAATTTAATTCACTTCACATTCTTGTCATAATATCTTTAAGAATATGGCCTTACAAAATTAAAGAGTTCTATAGTCAAAAATAGTAATATGCTATTAAAATCATGCTGTAAGATGATAAGCTTTTTAAAATTAAAATATGAACTATTTATATGTTTTCTTAAGTGGAATATCCATTGGGATAATAAATAGAAATGCTACCAAGTTTCAAGTTACAGCTAAAAGAGCACGTTGCGGCTCTGCTCATACCATACTCCTGATAAACTACAACCTTAATAGCACAATATCTTCTCAATATTTAATCTACTAAGGTTCTTCTGATAGCTGTAACACTTTTTGGACATTTTTGCTTGTACATGTGAACTCTCTGCTCTTTTGTATCAAAAGCTAACACTGATATTCATCTTCCTAAAACTGTATTTAGTGAAATATATATGGTACACAATTCAGAAATTATACATTTCCGCAAGTTTGTTTCTAAACATGATTAATTACTGTGTTGTAAAACTACATTTCCTTGTTATTACTGTAGATATATGCCTGTAAAACATTATCTATCAGTACTACATGACCATTGTCCCCACACATCGTAAAACTTTTCACATAATTCTCCTAACACTGCTATTACTGTACTAACATGTTTGTAAAAATGTTACATTTTTGTTCTGTGTGAATTCTTTGTCTACATGCATATTTTGTGTGGAGCTCTTCTCTCTGCACCTCCACTGAAAAGGATAATACAAGGCAACACAGTCAGGCTACCCAGGTAAACAAATGCCCGATGAAATAAATTAATAATAGTGTCCAGAACAGAAAATATCAATTAATAAAGAGACATTGTGAAACTAAGACAAAGAAATATTATTCATTTTTACTGTGTGGCAATAGAACATCATGGAATCCGGCTGGGATTGCTTAAATCCAAATGTAAATAGGATGGACACCTTGTATTGCAATTCAAAACCTTTGCAACAAATATGCACTGTTTCTGAGATTATTGACATGTTGCCAAAGTACACCAATGATAAACTCTGTTTATATGCAGATTTTCTCTAGAAGACATACACACTAAGTATTACTCCTACTTCATAGAAATATTGACTGTGTCATGCCTTCAGGTAGTGTCATATGTGGCTTTGGATTTCAAATTAATGACTAAAGTCTTATTTCAGTACATTATTTTAAGCTGCCTAATATTAAAAGAAAGAAAATGTCTGGAAATGGATTTGAAAACTATCTCAGAAGAACCTTATAACTAACAGTATGGATGCTTGTCCCATCTCATCATTTGCACCAAACAGAATTTTAAGCCATATTTAGTAACTGATGTAATATCCTATTCAGTGACCCTCACATACCACGTGACAGAAGTAGAATACAGGGATAATTACACTAACACCATTACTTGGTAGAAATTTAAATAAATACATTCAGTCATATTCACTTCCTTTGTTTGCATTCTTCATGTTTTATATGAATGCCATATTATTTACAAGAGTATTTTCTTTAGAAACCTAAGAGCGGTGCTTTCTCAACTTGAAAGCAGGAATGTGTAATTAATGATGCCTAGGTTTTACATTAGAATAACAAAAACGTAACACATTTAGGGCCTGATTCCAAAAGAGCTGTTCTCAGTGTAAGTGCCCACTTGCACTGAGATCAAGCTCTGAGCAGATGTTTTGGAATCTGGCCCCTGGTATAAGCCTGCTTGTATATAGGCCTTACACCCAAGTAAGTCACTTACACTGACAGCAAGTCTTTTGGAATCAGGACAGACTTACAATGAGAGCAACTGTTTTGGAATCTGGCCCTTAGTGTGAACTTGTGAGAAATAAAGTAGCAACACATTCATTCTGCTTATGTATTTGGGAAAATAAAAATTAAAATACAGCTGATACAAAATGTCTTTCTACATTATATGCAGATATATTCCTTGAGAACTGCCTTTTTAAAAAATGTCCATTATTGCTGCAGTTGTAACATCAATTTATAAATTTATTTATTTATTTATTGATTTATTTATTTGCAACAATTCAGAAAATGGTAACTGACATTTCATACAAAATGAGTAAAATCACATGCTGATGATACACAGTTTCTGTAGTCATTCACTGGATGGTATTAATGAGGGACATCAGTGAATTCATCAGATGATGGCTGATACACTACACTGGCATGGGGGGAATGTCACATACAGGCTTCCGTAGGGTCAGAGGCATGACTCAAGAAGTCTTACTTATATTCACCAAGTATTAAGGCTCCACCAGGAGTACAGACAGACTACAGCTGTGCAGGGTTACAGATATGCAAATTGTATGAGTACTTATTGAGGGAGATGTGAGATGTACAAATTAGTAAAGACGTAGGAAAGATGCATACCTTGACCTAGGTAAGGAAAATATTCTAAGGTCATTGCAGTTTAGAAATGGGAGAACAGCAAGGAAATATGAGTATAAAAATGATACACAAAACTGCATTGATGTCCAACATATCAAATCCCAGTTGGTCAAACAAAGAAAAATGAATGGACAACCTAGTCTAGCTTTCTTAATCACACAAAAAGCCCCAAATACACTCCCATTCAGGGCTATCCCATGACATTCCGTAACTAATGGAGACAGACTATGGTCTGTAGACAGAGGGGTAAGTTACATCAGTTTTAGTTGGTTCCTGTTTCAGTCTTCATGCTGAGTGAATCTGTTTTGATGAGATTAATGCTTGTACTTTGTAGCTCACTTAGACAAAAGAGGCATTTTAGTGAAAACAGTGTAAATGTAACATGGGACTTCTTCATTGGTAGGGATGTAAGAAAAGTAATTAGCTTTTCTTAGAATGTGAAAGACATGAACAGGCACTGATGTTTTGATGTAAATAATTGAATATCTGTGAACAATGTACTGCAGGTGATAAATCAACTAAAGCACACTTTAGATGACTGCTGGATTAGAATCTGGTCCAAAACAAACTATAAATTAACTTGGAAAACATACCTAGTTATAAGAGCAATTTTTCATCAAGAAATTCACATTTCTATGCTTCCTGTTACTGTTTCACAGCATTGCATATCTAGCATTTGATGTACTTTAATAAATGTTTTGATTAGCATAACAAGTAAATCAAGAAATATATTTCATAACATGGAATCCATTGTATATACATCTGTATAAACAACATATTGCATCAGACAGTCATATTCAAAAGATTTTTCTCTTTTACTGCAACAACAAAATACTAGCCCAGCAAATAAATTATACTCCTTCAACATCTTTTTAGGCCATAGCACAAAATGTATCATTGTACAAAACTACCTTCTTACTTTTATAAACTGTACTGGAAAACATTTGGTGGTTTCTGTAATTTTTTTTTTACTCATGTAGTTTTGATTTTCAAAAATTATTGTTAAATCACTCGAAGTATATTATGTTTAACAATTTAAACAACTATATACGATATTTGCATTCACCCTGACATAAGTAAAGAAATCAAACAATTCATAAACGTGAATAAAAAAGCAATTGTATAGTTATCAGAATGAGACTGATTCTAGTTGCCTAGTATCAATCAATGATAAAACTTTCCTCCAAGGGTTATTTACCAATGGCTTAGGATGAATTCTAAGTACTTTAATTTTAATTTTAATTTACATCAGTGTTGTTTTCTTCAGTAAAGGTAAAAAATCTTCCCTGGTAGGTGCTATGTTGGAGTTCCACCCACTGGGTATGCATTTCCTGGCAACTGCTAATATTGTCCATAATAAATACAAGTTTGGTTTATTCAAGTGGAGACCTTCATTTACATTTAATAGAGTTAAAGCTTTAGAAAAAGCAAAGGATTCTGTAAATATGGCCTGAAGAAAATTATTAATGGCACTCCAATAAGTTTTAATGTTGATACATTCATTAAAAATATGATTCCAATCAGCTCTAGTCTCTTGCTGACATCTCCAACATAAACCATTTCTGGAGGGACTAATCTTAACAATTTTATCAGATGATAAAAATGCTCTATACAAAAATTTCCAATTGAAAATTCTCCATTGCTGTGAATTTTTTATTTATTTAACATTTTGTTAACCGGGAAATTCTGACTTGGAACACAGCCAATTTTCAGTGGATGCCTAGGGAGAAATGCTCCAGATGCATGTCTTTGTAATTAGATGTGTGTTTAACAGAAAATAAGATGTTTGATTTGTTTTCTTGTGATAGATGTATCGAGTGACCCTTAATGATATGTTGTCAGTATGATGATTTAGGAGACATTTTGTAAGTTGTTAACTCTCTATATAAATTTGAAATAACATTATTCATGTTATGATTATTGTAGATAACTCCATAAAACTAGCTTATAAATTTTGGAATATTCTTAAAAGAAGAATTATTAATTACCCTACATAGATCCTGAGAATATGTCAAAGTACTCTGAAGTAATAACCAGTCTTGAGATGGTATTTCATAAAATGTCTTTATATGTATATCTTAGACATTGTGATCTTTGATGCATTGTTGCCAACAAATAAGGTTCATGTATTCCCAAGAAATTTAGACTTCGCTTTGTATCCTATCGGGAAAGTTCTTTGTAATAATAAATGGAATCAAAAGATCAAACCAATGTTTTATCAGAATATTTACATTAACAAATTTCTTAAAGATATTAAAAAAGATGATTAATCAGGTTTAATTTAGTAGACTTTGTTATATTATATTGCATATTAATGCATAATAAATACCATAGTTTATTAGTTTTGTCTGTTACTGAGAAGTTTATATTAAGGTATTTTCATTTGTTAGTATAACAGAATGCAATGATTTCCATTTAGAGGAGTAATTGGGGTTTATCCATTCTATGAGAGTTTTATATTTGAAAGCCTTTATATAGGATTCAATATCGGGAAAGTTTAGTCCTCCTTGTTCCCATGATCTAATGTGATGTGTGAAGGCCACTCTATTTCTTTTAGGGAACCATAGAAACTTTAATAAGAGTGTGGTTATTTCTTTAAGGATATTTCTTTCAGGATACATCTGAATAGTTTGAGCTATGTACATACAAGATGTAGGGAGCAGAAACATTTTTATCAACTGAAGTCTATCCTCAAAGGTCAAAAGTGTTTTATTCTACTTGTCCATAGAAGATTTTATCATATTAATAATATTACTGTAGTAAACAGTATTTCTTTTAAGTCTTTGCACAAAACAATTCCTAAGTAACTCAAAGTAGAAATTTGTTTGCCTATGATACGATTCTTGTTTATTTGTATTTTATTTTTTTTGTTTTGTTCAGTAACAGGAATTTTGATTTTGACTTATTAAAATGTAGACCCAAAATCATATAATATTTTTCAGTAAATAAGTCTAATTCTTCTAATACTGTTCTAGAATTAGATAATGTAAGAAGTAGATCATCACCAAACAACATTATTTTAGAATTGTATTGACCATATATATCGCGGTGGTATAGCGGTAGCACTGTTACCTCACAGCAAGAGGTTCTCCCGTTCGATGCTTGGCTTGGGAGTGCCTTCTGTGTGAAGTCTGCATGTCCTCCCCTGATACATCTTACTGCATAAAAAAGTCACACACACTTGCAATTCAGAACTGTGACATAAAATACTAGCTAATGTTTAGATTTCATATTATAGTTAGTGTGTTTCTGTTTAATGTGGGACTATTCAGAGAAAAAAATCAGGCATCTTTTTACAGGGATGATGGATGATGATTAGAGGTAAAGCATTTTATACTCAAAGAATTCGAATAGCAAAAAGAGAAGGCATGACTGATTAAACACCTTAGTAAACTCAGTTCAATCTTTTTAATAAGTGCTTGTGAGTCTTGCAGTTAGTGCAGCAGCCTAGAACCCGCAGCTGATAATGAGCTGCTTCCTGTTCTCAGCATAATGCTTACTGTGTGAGCAAGCCACTCAACCAGGTGGTGCTCCTGGATCACCCCTTAAAAGGGACAGTTGTGTCCACTGGGTTTAACTGGTCAACAGTTAAAAGAAAATCAAAAGTCAGAGAGATAGAATAGACATACGAAAGCTATAAGGTAGTACAGGTTTTAGACATTAGTAACTGATGTAATGTTCAAATATAACAAAAATAAACGTATCCATACAGATGTACTGCTGCTTCTTTTGGAATGGCATTTTTTCACCTCCTTGTGGTGTTTCTAATTTTATTTCATTAAAACATAAAATATTATGTATCTTATTCAAAATCACATTATAATGTTACAGCTTGACATTGCAAAGGTATTTCATGTGCATACCACTCTGATCAGTTTTCAAAGCACATATACTATCCAATTACCCTTCCAATTTAGTAATACTTTCACAACCAGATTCAAAAAAGCCTACATGGTCTGTTTACAATGTTTGCACATTGTGTCCGTAGTGCACAATTCTGAATTCAGTAAGCAGATCTACAGGGTGTGTAGAGCTGTGCACAGCCACACAAACAAGGTAAACACTGTGGCATGCACATTACGGCATAAGCAGCTGAAATCGTATGCTAATCAATCAATCCAAGATGGAGGAGCTATTCAACAATCTATAAAGCAACCATGTAGACTCAGTGCTGGTTTTTCCTGCGAATTCCAAAATATATTGGAATGCAGGCATGGAAAAGAGTCTACACAGAAACAATGTTAGGGACCACTGTCACTTAATTTCATGTGGATCTGTAACAAGCTGAAGTATATGCTGCTCTTGCTAATAGACCAAGACCAAGAAGGAGAAGAGTTTTCAAACTCCTAGTAACTTACTACATGCTGTGGAAATTATAGAGCACTGCAACATGAATGGATACATACTGTGGAAACTGCAACCTCTGTCATCCTCAACTCAGAGCCAGAGCATACAGAGTGGAACCTATCCCAGTTGAGACAAAGGTATGTGTACCACTTAGAATCCTAGCTACAGGTACCTTTCAGAGACCAACAGGGGACATGTTGGGGGTGTCACAGGCATCAGCATCCAGGATCATCCATCAATTCTTGAATGCTATGCTCCATAATGCTAGTCATTGCATATATTTTCCCCATACTCCTGAGGACTGGGCCAGAAATATGCAGGAGTTCTACCTTGTACCACACTACCCTGAAGTACTGGGTGCCATAGACTGCACGCATGTAGAAATTAAGGAATCACCTTGGAAACAGGGAAGGATCTACATTAATAGAAATGGCTTTCACTCTGTTGACTGCCAGGGCATGTGTAATGCCAAGGGAATCATCTTGAACCTGTGTGTTGGCAATGCTGGCAGTTACCATGACTGACATATTTGGCATACCTCCCAACTGTATCAGATGTTCACTAGTGGGGATATCCCACAGAGTCATTTACTGGTGGATGCAGGTTATGCACTGGAACCATGGCTGATGATACCCATCAGAAATGAACACACACCCGCTGAAGAACACCATAATGAGGCACACTCTCAAATGGGAAATATCATAGAGCATGTGCTTGGGCTGCTGAAGTCGCAAATCCAGTACCTAGATACATCTGGGGGAGCCCTGCTGTACAATCCATGGACATGTACTGAAATATTCAAAGTATGTGTCATGCTACACAACACCACCTGAGAAAATAGTTTCAGCAGGATCAACAAGGGGAAGGAGCACACATCCCACCACCAGTTCCAAGGTAACCACAGCAACATGCAAATGAGGAGTCAGAGGGGGAAGCAGCAGCTGCTGTGGATGCAGGCAGATGTAGGCATTCTCAATATGCCCTAGCATTGACTATGAGACAACATATAGCACACTAACTCACCCCCTAAGGGCCTAAAACCTTCTTCTTATGCACATACATATAGTAACATTTGATGCCAGGCAACTCTCACAACCTTTACCTTCCCATGTATTGGCTGTGTACTGCTTCCATCAGGGTCAGTCCTGAACTAAGGGTATTGCAACTGCTGGATTTACAAGGTAAGTGTTGAACCTGGAGTACATTGTGTAATAACATGAATGAATGACATATCCCTGCATGTTGTTACTTGGTAGTGTGAGCAAGTAAAAGGTTAGAGATTTGTACATAAATGAGCTTAACATGTTACAGAAGAGACTTATTTGACTTATACAAATTCATTGTTAAGTAGTAGGCCTCAGGCATCAAAGATTCACGCAGTCATACCTCTCAGAAGTACTGATGATCACTGCATGCCCTCAGTTTAGCACCAAACATTTGTACTGGACAATCATTAAAGACAGAAGTTAGAAAGTAATGATACTCGTTGCATTTTCAGACTTCACAACCTTCACAAGATCATTCACAATAAAGTTGGCAAATGTTGATGCAATGAACTGTCTAACTTTCTAAGACCAATATAATTCAAAGGTAAAATTACCAGTTCAACATCACAAATGCAGATATACTAAGCAGTAAGTCAGCTATGCACCCTGAGCATCAAATACAAACTTTATGTATCCCTGAAACCAAAAGATACAAAACAGGGATATGGCGAGATATCTTTACTTGCACAGGGAGCTGGGGTGGGGGTTGGAGACAGGAAGCCTAGGCTGGCACAAAAGGTCAGTGAATGTGTGTAAGTAAGAAAGTGAAGCAGGCAGATATTTGGATAAAGCAACAAATAGTCACTGAGATAAAATGAGTTTTAAGCTGCATGGCTAAACCATAAAACTGTTGTGCATGTGTCTGTAGGGGTCATCCAGCTGAAATTTGTTTGTGCGTGTCTGCATGAATACAGACACTCTCTGTGCTAGCTCTACATCTTGATATGCTGAACAGCTGTGAGCCATGCACGGTAGAGGTGACAGTTCATTGTTGTCTTATCATACTATGAGAACTGGCTCTGCCAGGAGTAGCACTGGCATGTGCACACCAACTGTCAGATGCATTGCTGCTACGCGAACATGACCGATATCTGCCAGACGAGCTCCCCTCATGAGTACACCCAGAACTATGACCTCATGGCCTGACACTTCTGTGTGTGGACAGCTCACTCACTGATAGAGCAGTAGAAGCACTGCCACTATGAGAGCATGATCAGGCATGTCCACGTTGGCTAACTGCAGATAGATCAGATAGGCTCACCTATGTCCACGAGGATGTCATCCCCCTTCAAGAAGACATTCCATCACAGACACCGTTCATTCAAATGTGTGATTCAACTGATCCATTGATTCAGCAACACAGTGAAGGCAGTCATGAATGTCAGTTTGTGCCACATCTACAACCCTAAGCATTTGCCTGGAGCACCTATGGGAATGCGACTGTGCCTCTATGATGGCTCCAAACATATGCTGAGTGGCACGTGAAAAGACACATTGATCAGATGGAGGATGGACAGCTAGCCTTCTCCAAGCACACTTAACAGCCCTCCTGAATGGCACTTCACTTACACTTTGGCTATGGCCAGAGTCAACAGGCACTGAAGTCACGGTAACCACAGTTCCCTGACTGATTGTCTCACCCTCCACCTGTCTAAAATCTGTGGGTCAATGGAATGGGTAGGTAGAGGCCTACTGGCTATGTCCGTGGAATTTCAAGGAATGACTATATGTCAACCTCAGTGTCAGATTCAACCTCTGCACCCCCCAGACTGCCTCTGTTTGGCCACCATCATCATCAGAGTCTGCTGATACTATGACGTCCCACACTTCCACTGTCAGGATCAACTGTGACAATAAGCAACAAACACAGGAACAATTAATACATACACTACTATAGTCCAATATATGCTAACAAAATAACAGTGCTGCCACTATTAGAGAGTATGGTGTTTCCCTCCTCTATACGAACTCATCTTCTTCTAACATCTCTCTTATATAACTCTCCCTATCTCTTAACTCCTACTTAACTATACAGATTGCACTGTCTGCTATATTCATCACCTATATTTAAGCTCATGGGTTGGAGACAGTGGCATTGATAAAAAGGTAGGAGTCAGAGCTTGACGTGGCAGAGTTGAAGATGTTAAGATTTGCACTGGGTGTGATGAGGATGGACAGGATTAGGAATAAGTATATTAGAGGGTCAGTCCAGGTTGGAAGGTTTGGAGACAAAGCCAGAGAGGCAAGATTATGTTGGTTTGGACATGTGCTGAGGAGGGATGCAGAGTATATTGGGAAAAAGATGCTAAAGATGAAGCTGCCAGGTAACAGGAAAAGAGGAAGGCCTAAGATAAGGTTTATGGATGTGGTGAGAGAGGACATGCAGGTGGTTGGTGTGACAGAGCAAGATGCAGAGGACAGGAAGAAATGGAAACAGTTGATCTGCTGTGGCAACTCCTGACGGGAGCAGCCGGAAGAAGAAGATTTAAGCTCAGAGCTTCATAAGTGTTAATCGCTTACCATTAGTTATGATACTTGCATACTAATAGTGTAAACCACTATATCCTCAATACTGTACCATCATAATGCACCCTGACTCTTTAATGGTCAACTGCAACCCTCCTATTGTATTGTACATTTCAAAATAATCTTCTTTACTGTATTGAATGTTATACATTGCTGAAGATTATGTGCTGTGTTATGCTTTTATTGTGCATAGTTCATTTTATCATGGAGCTTTTCAAACACTCTGCTTTGCAATATTGCATGTTATACATTCTGTATTTTGAAGATTAGGTACTGTGTTATGCTTATTTTGTGTATTGTTCATTTTACTGTGGAGCATTTCTCCCTGGGCTTCCACTGAAAATGGGCTCACTATGGCCCAGAGAGTCTTCCCAGTAAACAAATGCAAATAAATGCAAATAAATAAATAATAAAATACAGCAATACACACAACAGTCCTGATATCAACATCACACACTAAAATATTTCTTTGAATCACTTACCAGTACTGACATAAAATGTTTGGTTTACCATGTGCAGATGGTGGCATCCTCTGCATGTCAGATGGTCCTGGAAGAAGTTAAGTAAAAGGTATGGGCATCTTCTCAATTAGCAGTTATGCAGGGTGTAATACTTTTTCTCCTTTATATGTCCTTTAACTCTACTTTCAAGAAGAACTTATATGACAACTCCAACCTAAGCCCATATGTAATCAATTAGAATGTGTGGTTAACTGTAGCAATATGCAATCCCTTCAAAAAATGTGAAACAGAACTAATGAATTGAATTAAATTGTTTAACTACACAACAGTATTTAATAACCGAGATACAAAAGCCTACTTGGAAGCTCCTCCTGGGACATACTTGCTGTCCCTGAAACAGTAGCACCAATGTCAAGGACTTGCTATTCTGCACTTTCATGGGAGCTGTTTAGATCCCTGACAGTGGACAGGAACTCTTCATTTGCTGTTAGTGTAGCATCCCCTCTCCCGGTACCCATCTGATCACAAGCACACTGCAGCTGCTCTCCTCCGTGGAGATGAAATCATGTCAGTGTCCCTATGGCACATCTGGTCATATGTCCTGTTGTGGTCACCCATTGCATTAATGTCTGAGATGATCTGCTGTCAAATCTGCATTCTGCCTGACATATCTCCACATTGCCTCTCAAGCAGGAAGGCACAATGTCACCTAAAAGCTTTACCAATGACCGGATTCTCAGGGTCAGTGATGGGTGGTTTGATAATTGAGATGCCTGGGTGGCATAGTCCTAGGTGTCCTAAAAGATAACAGAAGGATAATACACATAAGTATCACATGCCTACCAAATAACTGTTCCTAAATAAAACAGAAAAGGTAGAATTTCAGTATTACCCACTGGAGAAACATGAAACAGTCTATAAATTTGACATATGAACAACAGGCTGGATGCAAATAAAGGAGAATAACAATCACAATATATCCTTATTTATGCATAAAAGAAATGCAGTTTTGCTCCCTCACCCCCAAAAGAACAGGCAAATGACATATTTTGCTAACAAACCATCTTTGAAATGCTAAAAGTGCTATCAAATGAAGTGTCCTTAAAACATTTCTACAGATTTAACACAGAACATTCCATGTTAAGGTATTGCCAATCATGTATACTTGTGAAATGTCATGACAAACATACCCATGTCATCAGTACACTTCTAACTAATGCATATAGATAAATGTGTAAAAGCCTTTGCGACTCAAAATATATATTAAACTATTTTACAGATTTTTCTTAATTACATTTCAGCATATGCAGTATTTAACTGACAAAATGCAAGCATACCGTCTCAAGTTCAGTAATCTTCTATGCAGATATATCCCAAAGTAATACCCTCGTGTCTGTATTCTCCACATAACAAGTCTCCTCACCTTTAGTTTCCCTAGCTACATGGTTGCTTTTTTGTGGTGTTGATTCAGGACTGTCAGCATGGTGAAGATGTAAATGAGGTGTGAACTCATTAGAATTTCTGAATCCCAAATCCTTTGTTCAGTGTATCAGATGCAAACATGGTGCAGGCACTTGTTTTTAATAGATTGCAACTGTGAATAATTATTGGTAAGGAGAAGGAAAACACAACAGCAATGCAGACTACCCAATATCCAGAGGGTGTGTCACGTTAGACTTACAAAGTTGGTGGATGTAATGTTGTCAGTGTTGGAAATGTAAGTAAACAGCACACAGCTCAGAGGTTCTGTTCATTAACATCCAACCTCCCCTTAATTTGTTGGCAACTGCATATTATATTATTGCCATTTAATATCCTCACACATTTTAAGGACAATGATACTGAATGGCTTACAGACTGCACATCTCACATTACTGGTCAGATATGAGAAGAATGACCAACAAAGAGGTAAGGCAGATCTGCATATTTGCAAGCAACACTCATAACTGGTTGTGTGATCACTTAGTGCAATACATCCAAAAATAATAAATGTACAAATAACAGTTATATGGTTTCATATTACTATAGATGATATTGCAGCTGGATGTATGCAGAATAATTTTGGTTCCCTGCTGCAAAGCTGGTTGTGTGGCAAAGAGGGATAAGGCACCCATACTTTGTTCTGAAGGTTCATTGGAGTGAGAGTTCAAATCCAGACCTATGTAGAAATATGTCAAGTGTGCTAACATTTTATAGTGTGTATGTTACAGATTGCTTTTTCTCATTTCAACTACCTTTCATTTTTTTTTAATTTTTTTTTTATTTTCCTTTTTTTTTTAGATCATTGTTTGCATGCTGCATTGCTTTGTGCAAACATGAGAAATGGAGAAAATGGATGTCAGGTTTGGCTGTGTTTATTTCATTTGTGCGAAGTGAGGTAGTGCACAAACTAGACTAATTGCCCACCCAGGGACCAGACAGAACACCTGCAGAACAGGGTGTCTGTAAAAGGGCAACAGTCAAAACAATGCAGTGTTGCAATTTCTGTATTTCATCCCTCATCTGCACTTAGCAGCTTTATTCTGCATTTAGCAAGGTTCCCCAGCAGCTGCAGCCATCAACCACCTGCAGACAGGACTTAGACAGCCAATAACTGAATTCAGATGCATGCAATTAATTCTGTTGGGCGATGTAAAAACATGCTACATGGCATTGCATGGCAGTTAACACAGAGACCTTAAGAATAATTAGGAAATTAGGAAATGTCACGTAACTAGTCCTGTGGCATCAAGTATAAATGTAGTGCTAGTGTGCAGATAGCCCTTGGTTTTAGTACAGGGTGTGCAACTTATTTTACTGCTGTGACAGAAAATGTTTTGTCCCTTATGCCTATGTTTCAATCCCATACTGTAAAAATCAATTTTCCTCAGTGTATAACAACAGAAAAAATGTGTCAGGTCATTACGTTTATGCTCCCAGTGCATGTCTGCAAACTTAATCACCTAACAATTACCTTCCAATTTCCAATACATATTTCCAGGCTACATTAGTAGAGACCCCCCCACCCAACCTAAGGCCAAGTGTCAGATTAACCTTCCAGTTTCAATTATTTCATTCCTCCCTGCTTGGCACTGCTCCACTCCACTTAACATCGAGCAAACATGGTTGGCATTGTTGCTCAGGTTTGCACTCTACCAGTAAACACAATAACTGGAATTGGTGGGAAAACATACGTTTCCATTGCTGTAGTTCAACTGGTGGACATGGCTGGTATTGAAGAGGAGGGTGCCAAGTTTAGGGCACAGAGTTGGGGTGTCCAAGAGTCCAATATATTTACTGGACGTCTGGTAAAGCACCACTGCCAAAGACGTCTGTAGGTGGACTATTCTTCCTCCCTATACAAGTCTGAGGCATGGAATAGCTTGGCCCAGGCTGTATCCAGTGCCACTAGTATTCCACACACACTGGAGAGCAATGTAAAGATCATTTTAATGACCTACACAGGAGAAAAAAGGATTCTATCAACCATTGTTTGAATGAGTATAAGACTGTGGACATCCCACAGCTGTGTAAGTGACAATAAGAGAGTACTTGTAAGACTTAGAAAGTTAAATATTGACAAGACTGGTATGCATAATGCCCTTCTGTTTATTTGTGTTCTTTGCTTTGCTCCCAATAAATGTGAGTTGAATTGCAGGCTCATGTTGCTCAACTGGAGAGACAGAGGGAAGCAAGTGGTATGTATTCAGCGGAAGAGAAGTGTTATTGTTACTTTCAAAGTTAAATATTGCTTTTTTAGTCTTTTATGCAGTTGTCTCAAGTTGAGCATGCATATCTCAACTGTAAAGGCAAGTGTGCATTCATTAGACTGCAGCACAAGCCAGTTGCAATAGTTTGCAGTCAGAGGTTGTGGGTTCAAATATCATGATTCCTTCCCCACTATACAATACTGTTATTTCTTCAATATTTACATTAAGTTAAAAACTTTGTACCAATGTCACAAATGCCTTGCTCTAAACCTTAATCTGTATAACTGGAATATGCATATTTGCAATATGTGCACATTTCAATGATTACTTTCAGAAGTTTGCAGTATAGTGTGTATCTGTTAGGACGTATACTTAAATGTAATACTTCAGTTAAAAGAGTTGTATAATTGTGTTAATGCATTGTATGTCGCATATGATGGTACTAATTTTATCTTTTTTTTTCTCTCACCCTAACCCTTGTCTTTCTTATTGTCTATTATGTGTCTAATATGTGCACATTTCAAGGATTACTTGCAGAAGTTTGCAGTATAGTGTGCATCTGTTAGGATGTATACTTAAATGTAATACTTCAGTTAAAAGAGTTGTATAATTGTGTTAATGCATTGCATGTCACATATGATGGTACTAATGTTATCTTTTTTTCTCTCACCCTAACCCTTGTCTTTCTTATTGTCTATTATCTGTCATCAGAATGTCTCCATGTCATCCATGTGTACCACATCATTAAATGCTACACAGCACAACAAGGTAGGCCAGCCCAAATGGATCAGCCTGCCCCTGCTCCACCAGCTCCAGCACCGATGTACAGCACATCTGGGAACCAACTTGGCAACACTGCCTCTGTTGTGCCTGCACTACCTGTGCCCTCAGGTAGCACTGCCCTGGAGGCTGGTGCAGTGATACCCTCTGGGAGCAGTGATAGAGGTGGTGATTTCATCACCCTCAGGGAGATGCCAGGGATGGTGTGTTTGGTCATGCACCACACCATTGGTGTATACCCATGCCAAATGGAAAGTCTGCTTTCCCTCGTGGTCCATAGGAGGTGCAAATGTCAAGTACTCCTGCTGCCGGTGGAGTAAGGGAACAGTGATTACAGTGAGAATTGAGTCCCCATCCACTGGACTGTCTCCAAGCTTGATGTCCATGAGCCTGGATTGTCCCTTTCCTCACCCCGATCATGGTGTCCTCAACCTTTTGTGTCTATCACTGTCCCTGTTTCTTGCTTTGTTTTTTTTCCATTTGCTTCCTCAACTACCCAGCTTGTCTGTCCCAGTCATAAATGTGTCCCTTACCCACCAGTCCTCTCTTATTGAATTAAAAAAAAATTGGTACCTGCCTCCCAAAAAAATAATCATCCCACACATAGCTCTCCTTCTTGCACATGTGCCTTCTTTTAACACTGGGTTTGGTTCAATTGGCTATACAACATGATTACATTGTTGTCAGCCCTCTCTGGAGGTGACAGTCCAAATTCATCTGATGCTCTGCACATATGATCCATTTATACTGTTGAAGAAATGGATAGCTGTGGTTCTTTCCCCCCTGCCTTCTGCACATTTTTGTATTCCTTTCCTTTTCACCACTTTCTTATCTATTGCATTTTAACATCTATAATCTGGTCAAAAAACAGAATCACACACAACACACATAAGTAGCAGAAAAAGCAATGGATCCCTTCACTTTTTGGCCTCTATGTTTGCGCGGAGTTTTGCGTAGTGCAGTAATGCCAAGTGACATTGAGCTGTTTGTGAGACAGTGCTGCGGTTATCTCACCCACTGCACTATGCCAACACACAACAAAACATGTACTATAAAGAATTAATTTAATTGCATTTTCACTGACTATTTAAAAGTAGTTAAAATCTTACATACACCTGGATTCAAACCCAGTATCATCTCAGCTCAAAAAGAAATGTGGCAATGCCACTGTAATAGGCTACCACTGCATGCGAGGCAGTGCTCCACAATGACCCTATTCAGGTGCGACCTTGACAACTGGATGGGTGATTGTAAATTCACCTCTAGGGTGGCAGAACTGTCACTCATGGAGAGGACCAATCGATGCTGATCACAAAATTGCTTTGCTAATGACACTCTAACTATGCTCAATAAGGATACTTGTGTTTTTACACAGCTAGGCTTGTAAATGCCCTAGGGCCAATAGGCTAGTAACCTCCTATGAACCTATGAAGCTATGAACCTTTGCAGGCCTCCCAACATCTCTCCAACATGCCCAGCTGATGTCATCCACTATAAGTTGACCTGTAGTCTTGTAAAAGTCAGACTTGTGCCTTGGCACTTGTGTAAAGTGTTGAGTTCCGTAGTCTGTATACTTACACTAGTAGGAGTCTTGTTCTCACTGCAGTTAACTGTGTGTGTGTGTGTGTGTGTGTGTGTGTGTGTGTGTGTGTGTGTGTGTGTGTGTGTGTGTGTGTGTGTGTGTGTGTGTGTCTAGCCTGAAGAGCATAAGTATATATCTTACAGTTACCACTCCATTCCCATGGACTGACAGTGTTTTGATACTTGCACATCCCTACACATCCATTTCATGTAGGCCTTCCAACATCTTCTCTCAAACATGCCCTGCTGATGTCAGCCACTATAAGCTGACCTGAAGTTTTGTAAATGTCAAACTTGCATTGCGGCATTTGCTTAAAGTGCTGAGCTCTGTAGTCTGTGTACTCAGACAGACAAGGGTTCTTTCTCACTGCAGTGAACTGGGATGGTGTTTGTGCTCTTGCTTGATATTATGGAGAGCCTTTTACACCAGCATGTGGGACACTGTTATTAGCATATTCTTCTAACCAGATACTGAAAGATGTCATCAGCTATGTCTGATTTGTGAATGTGCATTATTCCCACCAGAGCAGGGCCAGAGGCTGGCCTGGAAGCCAAGCAGAAGTCACCTCATCTTATAGGATCCCAATTACAGTAACATGGCTTTCAGTTTGTCCACATATGTCATGGCATGGTTTGTACACCCTGTGTTTTCTTGGTGAGAAACACCTGTGGTCTGTTCAGCTGCTGCATGTGCTGGTGAGGAACATGCATAAGAGAGCATTATACTCTATTATTGTTCTGATGAGGTTTGAGTACAATGCTTTAATACAATCCTCAGATCTGAATATGATGGCATGACTTATGATGTGCACAATATAGGCTTTGAATAACGATGGACACTTGGTGGTCAAAGTTCAGATTGCTATCTATATGTGTTCCCAGTGCTTGCATCACTAGGTTTCTGTATAGTGGGACTGTTGTCAGTTCTGTAATTACTGAGGAATTCCACTTTGCAGAAGGACAAAATAAAGACACATTTTTGCATTTATTTGTAGACAGTGTGATTTTGTCAACAATCATTTGTCTGTGTTAGTCCATCCTGTAGTATGTTATCATCATAAGTGGACTCAGTGATTGCACCCGGTATGCAAGAATCAAAAAAAGCGGTAAGCCAAAGGCCATATACTTTAGCCTGAACTGTCAAGAAATAGAGTCCAAACAGTAAAGGGCCAAGCACAGATCCCTCAGGTATGCCATTGGTGACAGTTCTACTAGTACAGGTTAATTCAGCAGCTCTCATAGTATGTATTCTGTTGGTGAGCCAATTGGTTACCCATCTAGTGACGTAAAGGTTAATGCCCAGCTAGGTGAATTTCTCAATGATACCTGCATGGGAGATTATCAGGATAGCCAGTATGAACTGTTTTACCTTCGTCCAGGCCTGTTACACAGAATTAATGGGCTATGATAACATCTCAAATCACCTATTGCATGATTCAGCACATACACCTTCCTGATAGTTGAATACACACTTCAATACACCGTGCACACAGACTATGTTCATCAACATGCATCCATGTCATCTTGTAGGGAAAGCACTCAGCGCATGCATGTATAAACACATCCTGACTCTCCTCATCTGCGAGGTAGACCAACATGCCATCATGGACCTTCTACCAAATGGACAACAGTAGTATCCCATCTGTGTGCAACATATCTATTTGAGTTGTTTAATGCTACATCATTTCTGTTACATCTGTTAGATGAAATCAAAGAGATCATTGAGGGCATCCATGATAACAACACTATCACCATTTTGAACTTGACAAACCAAGGCATTTGACAGAAATCCCCATTGAGGTATTCACTCAGCACCATCAGATGTGGCCATAAACACCTATATCACCAAGTGGGGAGACCATTGTGTCACATGCATGGCATGGAAATAAGGTTGAAACATGTCCAATGATCAGGTCTGTACATCAGGGCTGTCTGCTAGGCCCTTTCCTGCCCATTATTTAAGTAACAGACATCACAAATAACATACACATCCTGTGTTCAAACAGCTTTCTGAAGGACTACAGATTGTGGGCAATCATTGACTTCAGCTGTGATATTAGTATAAAACAGACAGTATCAACACACACCAAAGATTACCACCACAGCCATGACAACACTTGCAATGACACAAAAGTATGGGAGGATTTGTTACAGCAGGAAAACAAACACACAGCCCAAGTATAATGTAGATGTCATACCCTATAATTAGGCCAATAGGTATGTGACCTGTGTTCTAGGGTAGATGGTATGTGGAACGCCCACCAACATGTGGCCACAGTGGTGACTACTTGTATGTAACACAATGGGTCTATATTAGAATACTGAAAGTTCTAAATTTCGAATGCTCACATGAGCGAAAATGCAGGACCACGAAATCCCTATTGTGGGGTGATGAGCCTCCCCCTCACCCCCCGCAAAATATATATTCCAACTCCGAGATTGCACTACAGTGAGGAAAGGGCAAATATTCTGATCTTTACTGTACTGTGATAAAAAAAAATCGAGGTCCTGCATTTTCACTCATGTGAACGTTCGAAATTTAGAACATTTGGTGTTCTGATAAAGACGCAACACAAATACTGAGTGCATGAAGGACATCCTCATCAGAGGCCATAATTCCTTCATAGTTCACAACCTTCATCACACCAATAACTGAGTACAATGCACCCTTCTTCATGTACCCCCTTATACATCTTCCAATGATGTGAACTGTCACACATCTTATTGGCTATATCTAGGTATTTTTTTGTGGCATAAACATTACCATCTGATGGTGCAGAAAACCCATCAAGGTGGTATATCAGATGCATGTGTAATACTTGTTCTGGTGATGAACACAGTGGATACATAGTTGTTTGACAGCATTAATGGCATGGGTAACATTTGTGACAGTGGGATTGTACTATATATATATATATATATATATATATATATATATATATATATATATAGATAGATATATAGATATATGGAATACATGCATTTCATCGAACGTTGGTTGTCCGATGTCCTAAATGTCGAAAGCAGTAACCCAAGTTTCCACAATGTCAAATTTTTACACGCCAAATCCATGAACATCAAATGCCAGCCAGGATAATATCCCCCCTTCTTGACCCATTGTAGCACTTGTGTTGGTTGAATTCCTAACACTTCCAGCAGATGTTACAATGTCAGGATGGTGAGCATGATTACCCTCATAAAGTGCAGACATGTCATAATAGTTGTACAGATGTGTTTGTGCAGAACCCTCTCTGTTCACTCTAAATCACATATGCTATGTCAGAGATGTGGGATTACTGGTGGTATTATTCTGATATTGTCCATGATTGTGCATGCTTCTTCTAATGCTGTCCATAAATCTGTACTTGCTAGAGGCCTCTGCTGAGATTACACTCATATTCAGGCAAATCAGTTTGCACAGCTTCACAGAATGCACCCTACCCTAATTGTATATAAGATCCCTGATAGATGTCCTCTGCCTTATTCATGTAAGGATGTTTACCTCAAACAGACATTCTCCACATTATGTCATCTTTTGTGACAGTCATATAATATACATTTTCACAGTGCAATCCCTACTGTACCATATTGATATGTGATTGGTGTTACTGCTACAACCTTCTTCCATTGACATGTTCTCATCTGCTGTACATTAGGTTGTTTCACTTGTCCCCTTTGCCTGTGTTCATTCCTACAATTCATCTGTGTGTCCATATTCAATGCACACACACTCTTCCCCTCATTGTTTATTTTACATGGCAGTCCATGTACAGTTACAGATCATTTACACAACTTCAGAATAGAATGCTAGGAATGAGATTTCACAATACTCTGCACTGTTTACATGGTCTTGTACTGTGTTTGGACCATATACTTAATAATAATACCTCTCATCTGCCCAGATTTTCATAGAATGTTCAAATTTTTGCCTTTTATATTTTGGTGTACTCCTTATCAAATTTGTGATTTTCTGCCATATCACTGGGATGATCTCAGGACTGATGTGACTCGATAATTGCATACATTTGAGTTTCAGACTTCACATCCTGCAAAACATGTATCTTAACACAACCCACTGGTTATCTTAGCACATTTTTATTAGGGCAAATATATTAAATATGTCCTTATTTCTGGGTCATTGTCCCCCTTTATGTTGGCCTTTGTCCAGATGTCTTGCATTGAAAGCTGTATGTTAAGCCCTGGTGATCATTCTAGCATTCCACGCAAAACCACAGTCCTTCAGTGCTCTGATTTCACTGTTGCCAGCCAAGAAACCTCACTTATTTACGTTTAAATGTGGTGCATGGAATGAATATATAATGAGCACTAATGCTGAACTTACATCACCCCCCCCCACACACACACACACACACACACACACACACACACACACACACACACACACACACACACACACACACACACACACACACACACATGTAAACTCCATGTAGGCTTTGCGCAAACCCTACACAGAGTTTATTGAATCTCAGGGTCAGAGTATTTACAGGGAACTTTCTTATGCAATATCACATTAAATCCAAATAACAGTATACCTGATACTCAGCATCCTTCTACCATATCTTTATAACTTGCAGAATCAAGTTACCTAAAGTATGCATTCAGATGGGTCTATATCATATTGTCGAAGTTGCAAAACTTTGAATGTTATAATATCAAAAGCAAAACCTCGAAGACTGACAACAGCAAAGCCGCGGAACATCGAATTCTGTCCCAGGGAAAGAATTTGGTGGGCCGTTTCCACGGCTTCACTATTTTCTCCACTGTGGTGCGATCTCAGAGTTGGAATATTTAAGTAGGGGGGTGAAGTGGGCTGTGGTTTGTAGTCTTTGTGTGTTTTGTGTTTTGTGCTGGAACAGCGATTTTTTTCCCCGGGAAAAAAATTGCTGTTCTCAGCTTTCGGAGTTTTACACTTTTGGGGTTTCAGGTTGGTTGTTACTGTGTTCGATGTTTTCACGTTTCGATCTTTTGATATCTTTTGATATAATCCCCATTCAGACACATCACCCATTTCATATATGTGAAGAGACCATCCTTACCACTAGATTTTTAAGTGCCATAAATCTATCACAAATGCAGGGAAATATTTTAACTTTCTTCTATTGCTTTAAAAGATGCCTGAACTCTGCAGTGGAAATCTTAACATACTGACAACATATCTGGCATTATTTTAAAATTCACTTCTAGAAATGTTGTTTCATTTTTTGGAAAGGACACTTACTTGTACAATTCTGAATGTAATAGAAGCCTTGGTGAGCTTTGGGTTTGATTTGAATTGTACAATTATAAAAATAACCTTATGGTTTTATCAAGTCACATTTTCTGTTAGTAATACTGCAACAGTGCAATTTATAGCTGTCCTCACCCATGCTTACTGCATAGAATATCAGGAAACATAATGATGTTTAGACCTTAAATGTAATGTGTACAAGACTTTGTCATTCAAGACTTCAGAATTTACCATTTTTTAAAATATCGTACTTTATCATTTATAATTTTATGTTTCATCATTCCAGTAACCAGAATCTCTGATAACATCTCTTTTATTCACATGACCTGCCCATCAGGTAGCATGACAAACCTGTTCTTTCAGCTGGGTGGCATACCACCATGTCCCACACAGCAAAGTGGCCAGTGTCCACGTGTCATGTCATTAAAACCTCACTGACATATTTTACATCTGGGATTAGCCCAGAAAAGGAATGGGAGAATGAAGAAGCCATAATCTCCCTGTGTTAGCCTGAACCTCAGAGAAGTATATACCGAACAAGAGAGGTCCCAGAACTGAGCCCTGTGGGACGCCACTTGTAACTGGTTTGGATTTAGACATGGCACCTGCGATTCTGACCATGTGGGTTCTATCTCTGAGCCAGTTTGCAACCCATCTTGTGATATAGGGGTTGATATTTAAGCTGGTAAGCTTATTTATGATACCCGAGTGGGGTATTGTGTCAAAGGCTTTTGCAAGGTCCAGGTAGGCTGTGTGGACTACCTTGCCCTCATCTATGGCTTTGGTAACTGTTTCAAAGAAATCAACTAGGTTTAAGAGGCAATATCTGCCCTTAACAAAGCCAAATTTGGTAGGGTCCAGTGTCTGGAGGCTCCCAATGTCTTTGTTTATGAGTTCCATGATAATACGCTCCATAGCTTTACAGGCCAGACTAGTCAGGCTTATGGGGCGATAGTTTCCAGGGTCCTTTCTGCCACCACCTTTGTGGAGTGGGACCACTGTAGCTGTACGCCATTCTTTGGGTACATATCCTGTAGTAAGGCTAAGTTTGACCAGTGACTTAATGTGAGGGTTCATTTCTTCTTGGAGCTTGTGTAAGACACAGCCTGGGACACCGGTCCCATAGGTGCTGTGTTTTTTGCTTTGGAGAGGGCAGCTTTCACCTGTGCATCTGTGATGTCAGGGAGGTTACATTCAGTTGGGATAGGCATTTGCTCCTTTAGGGGGGGAGAGGGGGAGAAGCTTGCACTGAATCTGTCTGCCAGGATGTTGACTATGTCTGTAGGTTCGGTATATTTTGTACTGTTATGCAACAATTCAGAGCATATTTGGGAGTTTCCGCCCATGTTCCTGACATAACTAAAGAAGGCCTTGTGATTATCTTTAGTGTCTAGGGCAATTTTTCTTTCGAAACTGGCCTGTGATGTTTTTATGAGGGATCAAAGTTTCTTGCTAATACTGATCAGAGATGCCTTCCCTTTTTGGGATTTTGCTCTGTCATGTAGTAGCTTCCTCCTTCTGTTGTATAGCTTATTTATGGCCGGGGTCCACCAGACCGGTCTCCTGTTTTTGGAGGAGTGAGTTTTGGTTTTATTTGGGATAGCACGATCCATGCATTCCTGCAGGTGCTCATAGAATGCATTTGTAAAGGATTCTGTGGATTGGGCTGTATTATCCTCTGGCCCAGAGGCTTTGAAGGATTCCACCTCAGTCTTGAGAAGTGCAAAGTTGGCTTTTGAGAAATTCTTTACAGTGATTTCCTTGGCTCGGGGTGGGGACAGGATATGGATGTCCAGGGAAATTTGTTTATGGTCTGATCTTACCAATGAGGGGTTTACCTCTGGTGCGGAACATAGAGTCCTCATGTTGGTGATGACCAGGTCCAATATGTTGTTCCCTCTTGTGGGAGTGGTGACCAGTTGTTCCATTGCGTTAGAGTTTATAAATTCAAGGAACCATTGGGCGAGGGTGTTTGGGCTTGAGTAGTTTTCCCAGTCAATCTTTGGGTAGTTGAAGTCACCCAGTAACATAGTGTTTGGAGAGACCTTCATATTCTCCAGTGTTCTCAGGAATGCCAAGTGGGGTTCCTGTAATAGGGAGGGTATTCTGTAGCAGGCTGCAAACTGAAAGGCAGTTTTGCCCGCTGTTAGTTGCACATGGATGGTTTTCAATGCTTCGTGCAGTGCCACTAACCTGGAGGTGTAGGTATCTTTGATGAATATAGATACTCAACCTCCTTTTGTGCTTCCGTCCGAGTTTTGGGGCTGAAACGCATGGTATGAGTTATAACCTGGTAGTGCTGGGATGCTCTCAGGAGCCTTGAACCAGGTTTCTGTTACTGCACAGACATCGATTTTCTCCATACTGAGGAGAGCCTCGAGTGCTTGCATCTTGAGGTTTAGACTTCTGGCATTGAGTAGCATTACCTTTAGTTTTTTTATCCTTGGGTTGTCTATGGAGGTGGGTTTGTCCTTTGAGCCTTGCCTAAAAAAGGCACTATGGGGGTGGTAAGAGCCTTGGCCAGTATAAGAAAGCCTAAGGGTGACAGGTGCAAGCCGTCCCTAGCGAAGGAACGTGGCTTGTCTAGAAGGTCATCCCAGGCTGACAGACACTGGATCCCCTTTGAATGACACCAATACTTTAGCCAATTGTTGAAACTGATCATTTTGTCTTTGTACTGTGGCATCATTCTTGGTGAGGGCAAGATGCTACTCAAGGTCAGGGTCATACCAGCCTGGGCTACATGGTCAGAGAGCTCCTCTATGTCTCTTTTTATGTAGTCCAGGGAGGTACGTCTCAGGTCATTCACACCAGCATGGACAATGATGGAGTCATACTTGTACTTGCTTTGGAGTGACCTGAGTGCTTACATTATGTGGCGGATCCTGGCACCCAACAGGCAGCTTACAGTGACCTTCTCCTTGTTCAGTCTGGTGAGTGGGACGTCAGTGTGCCGGACAATAGAGTCCATTATAACAAGTGTATTTGATGTGTTGTTTGGCCTTAAGGGCTGTGGTTGTGAGGCACACTGATTTTGTGAGATATGTGATTCATGGGTATTGTTGAGGGGTGGCTGTTGCTTGGATATCTGCTTAGGAGGTCTTTGCTGTTTAGGCAGATTTTTATTTAGAGCCTCCGAGTATGTTTTTGTGTGTTTATGTGTTGAGTATGCAGATGCAATAGGTCTGTGTGAGACTGGATTTGTGGTGTGGGTTGTTACCTTTTCCTCTTGACTGACTGTGCCAGTCTTGGGTTGAGAGAGCTCTGCCTCCAGTTTGGCTGTGTAACTGCATCTCTCACATGTATTAGAGTTTGTTGGAAGGAGGAGAGGGTTGTCTGTGTACATAAGGCAATTGTAACATTGCCTCAAAATTCCCAGATTCACCAGCTGGACTGGAGAGTAGCCTTGAAACTGACCCTTGGACATACCAGATTAGTATAGGAAACTGTTTTTTTACTGATCAGATGATTAGGAAAGGGAACTGATTTTTCACTTGATCAGGAAGGACCAATCAGGAGTCTAATACTTATGAGAAGTCAAGGAGGGTGTAGTGCTTTAGTTAGTTAATGTTTCCTTATAAGAGCTGAGCAAGTGCAGGGCTTTAGAAAGAGAATAGAGTGATTACTTTGAGAGTTTGAACAGTTCTAAGGGAAAAAGTGAAGAGCAGACTTTGTGGAGCCTAGATTAGTTTAAACCTGTTTAGGCGGGGCTGTCGACGCTGCTCAGTGCACAAAACCGCGCAAAAAGAGACTTGTAGGGTTTTAAGAGAGAGAGATCAAGGAGTTTAGAACTGACCCAAAATGGTCAATAAAACTACAGCTTCTAGGTAGTAACCACTCCTCCAGGGACAGGCAGGCTGTTCAGTGTTAACCACTCCCACTGGTGAACACAGAGACTTCCCTTTAGCCCAAGCAAGCACTGGCCTTCTAGAAACTTCCAAACAGTTCAGAACAGCAAATCTGTAACTGAACTTTCTTAACTTTCAGAAAGTGGGGAAAAAAGCAAGATTTTTTTTTTCTTTTTGTTGTAGTTTAAAGGTAGCAGAGATACACAAGCAGTAAAATAATCACAACAGTGCAATAAATGACCCCACACTTGAGTGCTAGGCCAAAAATCAGGTAAAATGAAGTTTTTAGAGAAAAAAATTATTTTAAATTAAGTGCAACACAGGAAATGCAGTAAACAGGCTCTAGATGTGTTCCAAGTACTGTTACTGTTATAGATATAAACTTAGCAAACCGGAAAATGCCAAAAAGTAGGTGGCAAAGCAGTAAAACTTAACAAAAAATCAGAAAAAAATACTTAAAATCACAAAAG
Organism: Protopterus annectens; assembly: GCF_019279795.1. Taxonomy (NCBI): domain Eukaryota; kingdom Metazoa; phylum Chordata; order Ceratodontiformes; family Protopteridae; genus Protopterus; species Protopterus annectens. The sequence continues at coordinate 473,075,465 of NC_056742.1, forward strand.
TGGCTCCTTTTTTTCTCTCAGCATTTTCTCCCTTTGGTAGGTGCTTCAGCAGCAACTAGCAAGCCTGAAAAGATGCCAAAACCACGAGGCAGCCTGGTTTTAAGAGAGACAGATCAAGGAGTTTAGAATTAACCCATAATGGCCAATAAAACTACAGCTTCTAGGTAGTAACCACCCCTCCAGGGACAGGCAGGCTGTTCAGTGTTAACCACTCCCACTGGTGAATACAGAGACTTCCCTTTAGCCCAAGCAAGCACTGGCCTTCTAGAAACTTCCAAACAGTTCAGAACAGCAAATCTGTAACTGAACTTTCTTAACTTTCAGAAAGTGGGAAAAAAGCAAGATTTTTTTTTCTTTTTGTTGTAGTTTAAAGGTAGCAGAGATACACAAGCAGTAAAATAATCACAACAGTGCAATAAATGACCCCACACTTGAGTGCTAGGCTAAAATCAGGTAAAATGCAGTTTTTATAGAAATAAACGATTTTAAATTAAGTGCAACACAGGAAATGCAGTAAACAGGCTCTAGATGTGTTCCAAGTACTGTTACTGTTATAGATATAAACTTAGCAAACCGGAAAATGCCAAAAAGTAGGCGGCAAAGCAGTAAAACTTAACAAAAAATCAGAAAAAAATACTTAAAATCACAAAAGTGGCTCCTTTTCTTCTCTCAGCATTTTCTCCCCTTGGTAGGTGCTTCAGCAACAACTAGCAAGCCTGAAAAGATGCCAAAACCATGAGGCAGCCTGGTTTTAAGAGAGACAGATCAAGGAGTTTAGAATTAACCCATAATGGCCAATAAAACTACAGCTTCTAGGTAGTAACTACTCCTCCAGGGACAGGCAGGCTGTTCAGTGTTAACCACTCCCACTGGTGAACACAGAGACTTCCCTTTAGCCCAAGCAAGCACTGGCCTTCTAGAAACTTCCAAACAGTTCAGAACAGCAAATCTGTAACTGAACTTTCTTAACTTTCAGAAAGTGGGGAAAAAGCAAGATTTTTTTTTTTTCTTTTTGTTGTAGTTTAAAGGTAGCAGAGATACACAAGCAGCAAAATAATCACAACAGTGCAATAAATGACCCTACACTTGAGTGCTAGGCCAAAATCAGGTAAAATGCAGTTTTTAGAGAAAAAAACGATTTTCAATTAAGTGCAACACAGGAAATGCAGTAAACAGGCTCTAGACATGTTCCAAGTACTGTTACTGTTACAGATATAAACTTTAGCAAACCAGAAAATGCCAAAAAGTAGGTGGCAAAGCAGTAAAACTTAACAAAAAAATCTGAAGAAAATACTTAAAATCATAAAAGTGTCTCCTTTTCTTCTCTCAGCGTTTTGTCCCCTTGGTGGGTGCTTCACCAACAACTAGCAAGCCTGAAAAAACTAATTCTAAATGAATGATGTATAAACTCCTGAAACCAAGTGGTGATGAAATAAAAGATTCTTTAAAAATATATCAATATTTTTAAGCTTTAGCTGAGCACCACTGGGAAATACAAGTATAAAACCTCCAATACCAAAAGTTTTGTAAAAAGCCTGCATAGTATAAAATAGAGGTACTAGGCTGTGTAAAGGGCTTATTGATCTATCTAATGTGACTTGATGACCCTTGCTTTTATAATAAATCTTAGACTTATGAATACAAATTATGACAGCCTCATCAGCAGCTGAAACATTCTTCCATCATTAAGACCTCAGCAATTCACTAATACAAAATGCTTTCACTAACATCTGAGTATATAGAGTAGCCCATATTAAGTAAACCTGATAATAAGGTGAGGCTGTAAGTGCTCTCAATAAAATAGGTTTTAACAATTCGTTCACTATGGGATGCTGAGAGTCTACATGACAACCTTTGACTCTTGTCCCATCTCTTCAAAGCTCTAAATACCAGCCGTTGTTTAGTTGCATCCCTGATATTAATCATCCACTGAAATGGAGCTCTGGGGTTTTGTACATAGATACCAGTGGGGCTCTAGAGCAAGCTTGACTAGCCAGGGGTCTTTAAATTGCTGAATGTTGTAAATAGCGTCACCCAATGAAGCATATTGTACTTTAGCACCCATTGTGCTTATGTCACCATTAACAGAATAGCCACATGGAAATAACTCAGCGAATTGATCTAAAATCCCTTCTTTTTTCTTTGTCTCCAAACTTATGTGGGAGAGCATGAAAACCTCATATGGAGAATACTGAAAAGGTTCTTTCTGCATCAAATCTTTCAAAATCATATGTTTTCCTTCAATGATTTCAAATTTTTGTGATTAGGCATATGTGTCTCAGCTCTAGATTTAATAGGAAAACCTGAATAAATCCATTTAACAATTCAGCAGTAATCTTTTTGATAGGATAATCCTTCAACATATCAGACTAAAAATCTAAGTTAATAGATTCTATGATAGCCTATCTAAATCCTTGAAAGGAGCTGGAACTTTTAAATCCACAGAAGGATGGCTTATCTCAAACCAATGGATTATCTGATTGGTTATGAGACCTGCCCCTAGCAATACTAGTGATTGTTTTACCTTTATTACATCCTTTTAAACCCACATTTTAACAATGAATGCCTATCTCCATGTTGAAGACAAAAGTGTAAAAACCTGCAATATGTCCACCCTCAGCTGTCAGCATTAAATGCCCAGCAAGAGTAAAACAGTGAGCTCCTCCTTAGGTTTAGGCATGAATCTCGACCTCTCCACCATGATAGCTAACCAAGTATCTGTGTGGCGTTTCTTCACATTTGTGCTGCTTTTTAGCCTTTAGCTTTCTAAACATTTGGCCGTATCACAACAATGCTAGGCTTGCTTTTAAACAACGTGCATCTCTAATAATTATAAATGTCTCAACATTGGTATTGCTTTACTAGGTTCCCTTTTGGTAATAACTGCCATGAAATGTATGAAATCGGAAACCCAGTTGTCCAATGACATGACTCTAACACTTCTGTGATGACACCTGCCAAGTGCTGCCAGCACTGTAATCAAATATTTTTGTCCCTAATATATGCACATCAGCAATCTGTTATACCTTTTTTTAAATCAATCATATCAAAAGTGTAGTACCCCCCCATGTTTTTCTTTCACTAACTATGGAATATGTAAAGTTATTGCTGAAACTTGATGCCATACAGTAAGCTTATGCTTCAACAAACTTGGCTCAATACCCTATATAGCTGCAATGCATTATTGATATCCATAATGTCATTAGTTAAAGGCAAATGGGAAATGTTGGAAGCACTCATATTACAGCCATCCATGTTTCCCATGTTAGAACTGGCTTCAGTTTCTAAAAAGGAAGGTAAACTCTTATCTATCACAAAATGAAATAATCTAGATATACCCAACTCATACAAAGACTCCATAAATAACTGTAGGTATTTATCTATCTGTTGTAACTGACCTCGCTCACTAACATGAGGACTGACCTGTCAAACCTGGACCTGAAGTGGCCATTGTGGGTGCATCATTTGCCATATGAGTGACCAAATCTTTCCTTGCCCTCTTCCTAGCTGTTTTCAGAGCAGGCCCTTTCTTTGGGATGCCTGGATCAACTGATTGTTGACTGACCCTTTTCTCAGGCCCTTTCTTTGGGATGCCTGGATCAACTGATTGTTGACTGACCCTTTTCTCAGGCCCTTTCTTTGGGATGCCTGGATCAACTGATTGTTGACTGACCCTTTTCTCAGGCCCTTTCTTTGGGATGCCTGGATCAACTGATTGTTGACTGACCCTTTTCTCAGTGATCTGACCAGGTTCATCTGATTGATCCACTCCTTCTGCCACCAAACCTCAAGAAAAGAATGGGCCTCTTTCACTATATGATTAAATCAGTTAAGAGATACGCTGTTATATGTAAATATATACAGTGAGTCATGACTCACTCACACACACACACACACACACACACACACACACACACACACACACACACACACACACACACACACACACACAAACACGCACACACGCACAAATTCCTTGGTTGAGCAATTTTTTTTTCATGGATCAGGAAAAAAGCAGAAATGCATGGTTGAAAATCAGCTGATCACAAAGATCAGCTTTTCTAATCTTCATGAGGCTGTAGTATAGTGGGACCAGGGAATTTGATTTGCTCTTTCCCCAATATTGTACAATCTCAGACCTGGTGTGAGCATGTGTGTGTGTGTGTGTGTGTGTGTGTGTGTGTGTGTGTGTGTGTATCAAATGGTCAGAGGGTGTAGAGGTGTGAGGGTCCAGGACTTAACCCCTACAAAAAATAACTTTTTTTGATAGGTAGGTGATTCAGCATTTGTGCTTGATCACTTGTGGTTTAGTTTTTTTTTATTTTATGATAAAGAGACATACATCCATATGAGAATCAAACCAGCAATTATATCATCCTGCTAGCTAAAACCAATGAAAGATTAATCAATTAAATCCAGCATATAACACCAACATAGACATTTTAACTAGCTACAATTACCTCATTAACAAGTATCAATACATACCTTTTTATTTACTAAATCAAATTGTACTTAATAAACCTTTAATAAATAATACAAATATTTAAATATAGATGTCAATGCTTTAGATACTTCCTGCCACACATCTGACATATTAATCCATTCCTAGCCAGTAATCTGTGTTTATATTAACTAAACATTAAATAAGAGAAGGAGAACATTAGTTCAATAAATAAATGTTGAACAATAGCACACACCACTCTCACACCTCTTATAGGGTGGGCTGCTCTTCTTTCATTGCAGGCTGTATCTAGGGCAGTACATCTCCTGTGGGGTTTTCTTCATTCAGAAGTTGCTGGACGTGCTTCTTCTACCTGCCTTTGATGTCCTATGGGCTGTTGAGCTTGCTGTTGCTGGCATTCCTTGTGAAGGGTGTCTGACGGTTATCTTCTTTATCCTATTGTCTAGGCCTTGCAAGCTGACAGTGTTTCTTTGCCCCATCTACTGACTTACTTTCCAGAAGCTGGTAAAGTGCTTCTGGCGCTTTGTTCTTTATTATTACAGCTGTCTCTTAGCCTCTTTGTTAGCCTTCTTTGACTGGTACATCTTTTCTGTCTCCCACTTTTCCTACAGTCCTTCTTTCTTTGATAACAGTGTGGCATTCCATCACAAACTTTCCTTATGTACCTTATTTCCATACCTGGCTTGGTCACATATTTGTTCCATATTTGTTCCATAGTCCTCATACATGCTATTTCAAGGTGCTGCATTGACCCTTTGTGATTTCTCTAATATCAACTTCCAGGTCTTTAGCCTAGTCTTTGTTGATGCTAGCTCCTTCTGACCACTACTTACAGCTGATAGAGGCAACTAGTGGTTTATGCTGTAGGCTGAGTGAGGATGACTTTACAGTTGCTGATTCTATGTCACTGCCCTTTCCGTATTAGGATGATGTCTACCAGAGTTGCATATTAACCACTCTTGTATATGATGTTGTGACTGCCTCTTTTGCAGAATCATGTGCTCACCACCATCTAGCCATTTGGCAGACAGAAGTCCAGAATGTCCTCCTTCTTCTTTGCTCCTGTTGCCCCCCCCCATGTGTAGTCAGGCAGTTCTGATATCTTGTTCTGTCTATCCCAATATGGGCATTTAGGTTCCCATTGTCAAAACCAACTCATGCTGTCCTGCCTTATCTAGTATGTCCTGCAACTGATGCCTGAATGCACATTTCCCTTACTAACACAAACCTGTTGTGGGCCATAGACTGTAGCTGACATTCATTATTTTTAAGAGCTGTTTTGACAGCACGCTTTAATGACAAAACAGATGGCTGACAGTTGTGTGACATCACTGTAATAATGAGGTTGGGAAATATAGCCTTTCCAATTATTGTGCTATCTTGGACTTAGCATATTTAATTAGCAGGGATGTGGGGGTGGCCTCACATGGTGGATGCAGGGCGTGGGTTGTCCACATGCAATAAACATGTTTTTGGTTTACATACTCCAAGATAAGGTCGAATTGCATGCATAGGTTTCTACTGATGTATTTTTTTATTATATTTTGTTGGCATTTTGAATTTTGATGTTGTGGTGTTTCCACATTATTCAAAAAAATCCAATAATGTCAGCTGGAGATTTAGTTGTCATCTGTTTATTCAATAAATGTAATTGACTATACTGATGGTCAACAGGTATGCAGGGTTGGGTAATATGTCCTTTCCCTGAAATTGTGTAGTCTTAAACTTAGTACATATAATTAGTAGGGTGCATGAAGGGTACAGGGGGGCCTGCCCCTGCAAAAAAACAACATTTTAATCTTTTTTTAGTTTAAACATTGCTGGCACATAGGTTATTGTCAGGTGTATGTATAGTAATGTGTTGACATTTATGTTGTAATTGTTTTGTGGTCATTAATTTGACATTTTGACTGGTGACTATTGGGTGTTTCAACAATAATTGATACACAGATTTATATACAGTATATAGGTAGGTATATACACTCTTTTGTTTATAATATCTAAGGTTTCCAACGTCTACAGAAGGAAACTACTATCATCAGCAACACCAGAAGGACAGGTTTCAAAACACAAATCACAGCAGCAAACATAGTTCACTCACGCTATTTTACATCTCTGCCTTTCCCTCATTCTGTACACAAACACACACACACACACACACACACACACACACACACACACACACACACACACACACACACACACACACACACACACACACACACACACACACACACACACACACACACACACACACACACACACACACACACACACACACACACACACACACACACACACACACACACACACACGCACACACACACACACACACACACACACACACACACACACACACACACACACACGCACACACACACGCACACACACACACGCACACATACACACACACACACACACACACACACACACACACACACACACACACACACACACACACACACACACACACAGACGCACACACATATATGGTAGTACTGCTTTTTTTTGTCAATTTGAATTTTCATTGACCTCTGTTTTGTTGACACACTTTGAGCAACAAAACAGCTAATTGCCAGTTGTGTTAGATTAACAATTCCATGGGTTAGGGAATATTCCATTTCCCCAGCTACTGAATGATGTCAAAGTAAGTATATAAAATTAGCAGGTTTGTGTGTGTTGGGGGGGAGTGCAGGCCAGCTTGCCCCCCTCCAAAACATGTTTTTTTATTTAGTATGGTCCAATGTTGATTCTTGGTGCATGAGCTTAAGTGTGTCACTCTTAGCATTGTCAACGTTAATGTGAAGACGTTTGCATTGCCATGGAATGTTGGTTTGACACTGAAAACTAGTTCCATATACCTGTGTATATGTGAGTGCATGTGTAAATATATATATATATATATATATATATATATATATATATATATATATATATATTTTTTTTTTTTTTTTTTTTTTCTATTTTGCCCAGACATGCTCATCTAAACACCATTCACCATTCACTTCAGTATGGCAATCCACCACCACTCTTGGGGTACTCTAACTAAAGTCAAATAATGGCGATAAACCAGATTGCCATAAATATATAGGGTTTGATCACAAGCCCCCTTCAAATTTACTGTGTCGGGCAAAGTTGTCTGCCTTGCAAACATCATCTACTGCTGAATACACAAGACACAAGATAGAATATACATTATTACTTTGAGTGAATAGTTTCAAGCACTTATACCCGCCCAATTTATGTAGCTGGGACAATGATAGATAAATAGCAAATAGCTGCTGCAGTGCCCAAATATGAACGTATATTCACTGACTTCAGCAACAGATGAGATTGAAGACTTTGGGGATAAACAGAACAAACTCTCTGAAATATTTCCTTATGAAGGTAGTATACACAAGCCAGTTTGCTAACTGCAAAGTATGCTTTATATCACAGTTTCAACTACTTACATTGGAAGTTTGTATGTTTTTATTTGCGTTTGTCTCGTCCTTCTGAGTTATTTTTAGGATAAAGATTGATGTTTACAGAAATCACTCAAAATTATCCAAAGGTATACTTCTCTGGCAATGGTATTTTTGATTCACTGATATAATCATGTAGCAGTAATTTACAGTGTTCTGTGCTAATTGCCATCATTGTCTCACTATCCCAGGAAAACTCTGTGAGTGGTTTAAGGCACTGTTTATAGTCAGTAACTATCTTTTATAAAAAAAACAAACAAAACAAAAAAAATACTTGAGTTTTACAAAGCTGACATTTAAATAATGAACTAAATAACAGTATCTGTCTGCCTTAATTGGCAATACTAAATCACTATTAACTTGGTTATAGCTAGGAAAGAGCAATTTCAAACTTTATAATATTTCACGATAAGCTAAATCTTTGTGTCCAGAGAAATATCATGTATTTAGCTTTTCTAGCCTTTTATTTATTTTTAATTTTTGCTTCCTTTTGGAAAGAGGAAACACATATTTAACAGTTAAAGACCAAGTCAAACAAAGTTAAATGGATAAAGTCTTACTAGAGATAAACCTCATATTGCAAACTACAGCCCTGGTTGCTCTTGAGCAGTCAGGCTAAATATGTTTAGCCACAGTAAGAATCACACTATAATCTATATCATCAATCATTCATATGTATTTTCCTTGTCTGAAAAAGGTCATGTAACACCTTTTACATTTAGCAACAACTCATTTTTGCCTGGTAGCTGGATCAAAGGATTATGGGTCTGTTAACAAGGTGTTTCCTGAGGTCCTGTGGTCCCATATTTGATTCCTTCAACCTCTATTGCCTAACTGTGTGACTCTGAGCAAGTCCATTAACCAGACAGTGCTCCCCAGCTGGGCCTGAATAACATCCATAGAGATCAGAGCACTACACTAGTTAACAAATACAAATAAAATTTAAATTCTTAAATGCCATTCCCATGCTATCTGAAACTTCTTCTTTTGTTTTTTCCTGGTTAGGGGTCACCACAGCAGAACTCCGGTCCGCTAATGATTGGAAGTAGATTTTTTTACGAGTGCCGAGGTGTCAGCTTAACGCCCAACCTTCAACAAAGGCACGCCCATTCTATGCATGTCTTTTGAATGCCACTTGACTGTGGGGAGGACATGCAGACTCCAGACAGAAGGCACTCCAGCCAATAATCGAATGGGAGAACCTCTTGCTGTGAGGCAACAATGCTACTGCTGCACCACCGAGTGTTTTTCTGAAAATGATTCTGTAAATTAACAGTTTTTATTAGACAGACCAGCTTGTCTATAATTTAGTCAGGATGTGTTACATTCAAACTAATTGTGTAACCTTTAGATTACATACAAAAAAAAGGTCCATCTATGAACTTGATGACAATCCCTGAAACCTTATCCGACTATAACGTTTCCACACCTAAGCTGTGCACAGCTGTAATATCAGCCAAGATCTTACCATCTAATAATAATAACAAAGTAGAATGCAGAGCATCAAATTTCTCAGTCATTTCTTGACTTACATTATCAAACACTTTTGAAAAATTAAAGGTAACTGAGTCTATAAAAATAATTTTGTTCAAGGTTGCACTGATATATTTCAATAATAATAGTAAATATTCATTTCACAGAAGTCACTCCCTGGGATTCAATAAACGCCATGCAAGAAATTTCACAGAAGTCACTCCCTGGGATTCAATAAACACCATGCAAGAATAGCACTATTCTTGCATGGAGGGGCTTATATCTGTATAGCACAGTAGCGCACCTTGCTTATTCATGAAGGCACGCTGCTGTTCAACTTATACGGACATGAACTATGAACGAGTGCAGGGGGAGTGTTCAAGTAGTGCATGGACATTGAACATGCCCCCTGCACTCAGAAAGTGCCATACGGCACTTTCTAATAGAATATGGCATAATATTAGAGAATTACTCTAATATTATGCCAGTATTTCAGTGTTCGCAGACATTGAAATGAAATAAATGACCATTTCAGTGTCCATGGACACTGACATGATCATGACATAAGGAAAGCAATGCAAGGGGTGTGTGTCAGGTTCTGTGACACACACACCCTGCATTGTAAAAGTGCAATATGACACCTCTGCAACCTGCTAAAGCAGGAAATGTGTGCAAATGCACAAATAATGGGAGATAAATCCCCAAAAATGGAATGCAACATACATATTGCCCCACAAAGTTAGAAAGTTGATAGAAAACAGGTCATGCATTAGCATGAGTTACTGAAGGATAGAGGTTTGAAAGCAAATGTATGCCAGTATTCCTTGACAGCAGTCCATGTGGACAAAGGCACAAATAATGGGGGGAGCAATAAAATAGGGACACTTCTGAAAAACTGCCCTCACACACTTAGAAAGTTGATAGAAAACAGGATATGTATTAGCAGGATTCCCTGAAGGATAGAAGTCTGAAAGCCAAATGAATGCCATTATTTCCCAACTGCAGTCCTCAATGACTTTTCAGAACACCACAAGACTCACATAACATAACAATATAATAATAATAATAATAATAATAATATTCGATATTATATATATTTTTTCTAGGCTAAGGAATGTTTAAGTGTAGCTAAGTGGGTGTGCGCATTATGGCCCTCCACTTACCATAGCTTAAACATCCCATAGGAGATAAATACAAATATACAGGTGACATTTTCAGGCCGAGATAGTGTAGTGGTTAGAATCACAGCTTTATATGCAGGCATTCACAGTTCAAGCATCAAGACAGGCAACTTATTTTCCATAAAGGTAAATCATGTAGCAACTGTTTTTTGCCAACCAGGGTAGTATAGCTGGTGTACAATGTAAGTGTGAGTGCATATAAGATGTGAAACTACCCATGTACGCAGAAGTGCCCCATGCAGTATAGTCACACCCCTTGCCAATGTAAGGAAAGCACATAGAGGGATGTCACTTAAAGTATATGATATACACTTAATAAATGAAAGCAGTCCTCTGACATATTAAAAAAATTAAAAGTGAGCAATGATTAGCAATGCTCAGCTATGCTTAGCAAGTGTAACCATTGCCAAGACGTGATTGCTAAGCAGCAGGTAGCTCAGCTAAGTGGATTTGCGCATAGTTAAACACTGCTCAACAACTTTTCCTTTAAGCAGTCTTCAAACCAGCTCAGAGAATTTGCGCACTGCTTAGTGGAGCTTAACCTTTTCAAAATGGTCCAATGACAGCAAAGGGTGGGAATATAGCTCTGTTTAAATGAGCAGATGGGAACACAGCCATAACCAGTTGTAGCTGATCTTTGCAGGATGGCGTTGGTGAGGGTGTGCACTTTTGGGCGCAGCACTGGGGCATCCAGGAGACCAGGGTCATGGTTGGACTCCTAGTGAAAGAACATGAGGAGAGACTGCTGCAGGGCCAGTTCCAGGGATCACAATATAAAGCAGAGGCCTGGGACTGTCTCACACATGATCTCACCAGTGCTACCGGCATCCCTCGAACTGGTGAGCTGACCTCAAGCATAGGAAGAGGGAGCTGTTGGGCTAGTGGATTTAAAATGCATGGGCACAGAACGTCCCAGCAATGTGTATGTATCAGTATCAATTAGTGTTTACCAAAGTCTAGCCTGTGTATGTGATCAACAGGTATGCATAAATGTTTGTTTATCTCCTGTACAGCTACAAATGAGAGGGCTATGAACATGGACACCCATGCCAACAGGTTATTAAGGCTGTGCCGGGAGGCTGGTGAGTACAAAGCTAGCTTGCAGTATACAGGCAACATAATATAAAGGTGTAGATTGTCTACTGCCAGTAGGTAAAGTGTGTACTGTGTGTAATGAATAAACAATGTTAGCTAGACTAATAATGATGTGCAGGATATCCATTAGTAAAGATGTGAGCACCATTTAATAAAATTATAAACACCAGACTGTTATGTTTACTGTGGTATGTTGTGGAAGGAATATAAATGTGTACAGATTCTGCACAGCAACTATGACTCTGACAGTATTAATTAAATGAGGCTCATCTGAGAAAGATTGTGGAGCTGTAAAACAGGATATAAAACCACATGACAGGTTCAATGCACCAAGATCTGAACTCTGAATAGTAATGTATAAAGTATTTTACTGTACCCCCTGCAACACTGCCATGTGTTAACCAGTGCTTTCCAGACTGCAATATCCAAAGTATTAATACACAGTTCAAGAACTATCTGCTATGCATGAATGTCAGAATTACAAGGTTAGATTGTCAAAACCAGTGAGTATTAGGCAGGAAACAGTCAAGCAAAAGACAGCAGTTCTTCAGTAGCTCATAGTGATGAAACACAACCTTGGTATACTTTTTTGCACAAACAGACACTGTTCTAATCCCGGGAGTGGTAGTAAGCTGTATGCATATTTTCACCCAGGAATATGTGAATATGTGTAGAAACAGTTAGTGTTAACAGAAATTTCCTCCACAGGTCTGCCAGGTAAGGAAATGTTTGTAGTAGCTGTAAGAAGCTTTTACTAATACACTGTGTACAACACTTCCACTGTCTAACCCCAGGCTATAGGTAGATGTAAAGTGAGGTCAGGCCTGGAGAGAAATGAGTAGAGTAATAAGCAGCACAGTTGTTTAATATTAAAGCCTATACAGTTATTAATTGACTTCCCTCTCTCTCCCCCACCCTTATCTGCATTAATAATAAATACACATAATTAACAGGTATGTTTTCTCCAAACCTACTGTTGGGACATGTGTCTTATTGTTCTACAAATATTGACTTGAGTGAATATTAATGAACCTCATTCAAATACTATCATTGGTGGCCTGTTGCTGCCAATGTAACCTGCATGATGTTATAATGTTTACTGTGGTTCCATTTCTGCATGTGTTCTGTTTACTATGCAACTGTTTCAAAACTGTTTTATGGGCTTAGCTGGAACACCAATGCATGCTGTTATAACTAATCTTGAAATGTGTTGTTCATGACTAACCAACATATTTTGTAAAACCTCAACACCATAGCATGTCTGGGAAGGCAGATCCCAGCAGATCCACCTGTCCCACCTCATCTGACCATGGCACCGGGCCCCAGCATGTCTGGGACCCAACCTGGGACCTCCTCATCTGCTGGCCCTGCACCACCTTCAGGTGGAACCACCTCAGGGGATGGAGCTCGTCTCCCTCTGGGAGTGGGTGCAAAGAGGAACCTGTCACCCATAGTCAGCTCTGGGGTTTGGTGTGCAATGCCATCCAGAAAGAGTTTGGTGGTCAGCTGCGGCAGATTGAGGGTCGCCTGGTGGATCTTGAGGGTAAGCATGCCCCTCCTGTCTAGCCCCCAGTACAGCCAACTTTTGGGCCATGAAGGTGCAGTGGTGGCTGCCCATGGGTGGGGACCTCAGTCCCACTGTATCCATTTGGGGGCTCATGGGCATCTGATTCCCAACCACTCTCCCCTTCAAGGTGTTTACCCCATGCATGTGCCATATACCACCCCTGTCTGCTGTCTTGTCTGTCTTGTCACTCTCCCTACCCAACTTATCTCTCCAATTTTACCTACTATCCTTCCCCAACATCCCACTGTCACCTTAAAAAAAAACAAACAAAAAAGGCATCTGCTCCCAAAAAAAAAAAATTTGCCCCATACATTGCTGTCCATTTTGCACACATGCCCACTGGACATGTAATCTGGTCTAATTGGCTTGACAACACATTATTGTTGTTCTCACCCCTTTCTCTGTGGTTTAAGTGTCCAAATTCATGTTGAAATTCTGTAAAAATGCACAGCTGTTGCTGTATAAGAAATCGACAGCTATGGACCTTCCCTACACTCGTCCTGAACATCCCTAGCTACCTTTCATATTGTTTTTCCCTCTGTATGCACCTTTTTCACCACTTTCTTATAACCCCTTTTGTTTTTCTTTTAAAAAAAATTAGTGTGGGTGTAAGAGTGAGTAAGCGATAGTAAGCAAGAAAAAATGAGTTTGCACGATGCTAAGTGAAGCCAACACAGATTAGGCATCTGTGTGTTTAAAAGTGTGTTGGCATCACTTAGCGTCGCTCAAACTTGTGAAAACCTGCTTACATCTGCTTAAAACTGCTTCAGTCATTCTGTTTCCGTCAGTCACTGTTCTGCCTAGCAACAAATTCATCAGCCCTGCCAAATCTCAAACCCAGGGCCCTGTACACCATAGTTAGAATAATTTATCATGGCACCATTTGAGTTGTAGTGATTGCTGATGCTTTTGCAAAAATATCATGCAGTAAAGTCATTCAACAGTAAGGAAAGGATTCTGTAAAATCAGTCAGGTTTTGTATATATATATATATATATATATATATATATATATATATATATATATATATCTGGAAATGGATATATAGGTAAAAATATATACATAATATAAATAGAGATATACATATAACATTTATACATATATACACACACACACACAGACACACACACACACATATATATATATATATATATATATATATATATATATATATACACACATATATATAAATTAAAAAAAGTACTTATAACGTGTAGTGGAGTCAGGTTTTAAAACTTCGAATGTTATAATATTGAACCTTTAGAGCAAAAGCTGACAATAGCGAAGCCTCAGAACATCGAAATTTTACCTAGGGTAAGATTTCGGTGGTCTGTTCCGTGGCTTCGCTATTTACAGCACTGTGGTGCGATGGTGAACGGAGGTTACGGATTAGGTTCAGGTAAGTGTTGTGAGATGGTTATGGTTAAGGTTAAGGTAAGTGAGCGAACGGACTGGGATAAGGTGAGTGTGCAGTAGTTAGATACTTTAGGGTTAGGGCGGGGGTGATGTGAGTGTGCGGTAGTGACAGACTTTAGGGTTAGGGGTGGGTTAAGTGAGTTAGGGTTAGGGCGTGGGTCAAGTAAATGTGTGATTATGTGGACGTGAGGGTTAGGGTGGGGTAGGTGAGTTAGGGTTAGGGAGCGGGTAAGGTGAGTGTACGATAGTTAGAGACCTTAGGGTTAGGGTTGGGTTAAGGTAAGTGGGTAGCTAGTGGTGTATGTTTGATTTAGTGTAGGGTTTTGTGAAGTGTATATGTGTGGATTAATTATTTTGGTGTGCTTGAGTTGTGTGTATGTTTGTCGGAACAGCAAATTTTTTCCCTGGGAAAAAAATTCGCTATTCTGACTGTTCGGTTTTCTGGTGTTTTGATTAAATGGGATCGATATTATAACATTCAAAGTTTTTAGACTTCAATGTTATAATATAGACCCGTGGAGTCATACCTCAGAGCCATGCCTCTCAACCTCTTACTGCAAGAAATCTGGCCAAAGGCTGTTGAAATGGGGGGACAATGGGGCAAAACTAAGGACATATTTTAAATATTGCTCTTATAAATGTAGAATGTTGACAGAGTGACACTGTTTGTTTCAGCACAAATGTTCTGAAGGATGTGAGGTCTGAAACTGAAATGTATATCATTTACTGACAGAAATACACAAATCATCACAGTGATTTACCAGAGAAATAAAAATAATGAATCTCTCGAACAGACCAAAAATATGAGCAATAAACATGGACATTCTGCAACAAACTGGCCAGTCGAGAGGTAGGCTCAGAACCCCTTAGTGCAATGAATCTGGACCAAGCCTGAAAATGTGGGGTGAAAGCCATGAAAATAGGGACATATCTGAAATATTGAGTAGATAAGCTGCTGCAGTAACACCCTCCTGTCTGTCCTAACATATGTTGACTGAAATAGCACAAGTCTAACACTCAATTACATCTCACTAGTTAATGATTGAAATCCTCACATCATCCCACTGATGTGTCAGAGATACACAACAGTTATGGGCGCCAGGCAACAGTATATCCTACAAATATTTGGACATATCACATTAGGGAAACTCGACTCCACTCGTAAGCATCTCACCAAGCACCATCCAAACTTCAGTTCAGACTGAGACAACAGTAACCCAAATCCACTATGGGCAATTACACATGTATTTGGAAATATATCAGGCACTACAGGGGTGTAACAGCACTGAAAAACAGACACCAGTGTGAAAGTGCATACCTACAACCAATTTCACCACAGTCACAGTGACATACCGGTAAGCCAAATGAACAGTAGACTATAAGGACTGTGTGAACAAAAACATTTCAACATGTTTGCCACTCACACACTACCCCTACATATAATGGCCTGATTCACAATGTAGTAGGATGCCTGACCATGGTATGAGACATGTCTCAATCTGACCCTAAAAACATATACAGCCGATAGACCACCAGATACTGGAGCAGCATTCAATGGCAGATAGAAAAGGGGCCATAACACATAATCTACCCCCCCTCCCTACACAGGCCAAATAACATTGACACACTACACTGCTACACTATCCTGACAGTCTGTCAACAATCGCTATAAATACACCGACCTTTCAACTGTTCAGAGTCCCACAGAATGCCCAGGCTATGTCCTCATATATAAGGCCTCTTACATATAACATGTCTGGCAGTCTGACACATCACTGGGATGGTATTAGGAATGAAGGCAGTAAATAATGATATACCCTACCTATCACCTTCTTACTGTATGACATCTGGACAAAGCCTGACAGAGGCCCCAAAACAGGGGCCTAGTTGGAAAAGAAAAAGGTATGTCAAACAAGTAAGCATCTAATAGAATGCAACAGGGGTATGTAATAATGAGAAATAGGAAGTTCAACAAATATGTGTCAACAAGACTTCCTGTACTGATATATTGCTGATCAGAACATATGGCCATAGCAAGTGGGTCTGTCTACAGTGACATAGATCACAGCTCAGGCCCCTGAGTCACCCCAGGAAAGGATGGCTCACATATGACTACTACTGGAGTGTGAATTGAACAATACTGGCTGTGACACTGCTAGGCCAGTTACTTTGATGTTGTTGATATCCATATGTTAATTATAAATACAACTATGATATACATGTCTGTGACAGAAATGTGAGAGACATATACAGGGTATTTGCATAGTAAAATGCTGTTGCAGATGGTTGTGTTGAACTGCATGTAATATACTGAGCTCATACCATTCAACTGTCCAGTGTTATGCACACTAACCACAAGTGTGTCTCATATTTGTAGTCATTTACTCATATAGAGTTGTGTTTTGTCTGGCAAATCATTGGCAACATGTGAAGACTGACATTACAATATCTCCTTCCCTTTCTTTTGGCTGTTCCCATTAGGGGTCGCCACAGCAGATCAACTGTCTCAATTTTCTCCTGTCCTCTGCATTTTAATCTGTCACACCAACCACCTGCATGTCCTCTATCACCACATCCATACACCTTATCATAGGCCTTCCTCTTTTCCTCTTACCTGGCAGCTTCATTCTTACCATCCATTTCCCAATATACTCACCATCCCTCCTCAGCACGTCCAAACCAACATAATCCCTCTACTCTCTGGCTTGATCTCCAAACCGTCTAACCTGGGCAGACCCTCTAACATACATATCCCTAATCCTATCCACCCTCATCACAACCAGGGCAAATCTTAACATCTTTAACTCTGCCACATCCAGCTTGGACACCTGCCTTTTTGTTACTGCCACTGTCTCTAACCCATATAACATAGCTGGTCTCACTACCATCTTGTAGACCTTCCCTCTCACTCTTAATGGTACTCGTCTGTCACAAATCACTCCTGACACTCTTCTCTACCCTCCTCTTCCTGCCTGTACTGTCTTCTTCACCTTTACCCCATATGCATCTATACTCTGAACTGTTGATCCCATGTATTTAAACTCATCCACCTTTGCAAACTCTACTCCCTACATCCTCACCATTCCTTCCCTCCAAATCACACACATATATTCTGTCTTAGTCCTGCTTACCATCATTCCTCCCCTCTGTAGAGCATATCTCCACCTCCCGAGGGTCTCCTCAACCTGTTACCTGCTCTTACTACAGATAACAATGTCATCTGCAAACATCACAGTCAACGGGGACTCCTGTCTGATCTTGTTTGTCAACCTGCCCATCACCACTGCAAATAATAAAGGGCTCAGAGCTGAACCCTGATGTAATCCCACCTCCACCGTAAATGCACCTATCACTCCCACCTCAGAACTCACCGCTGTCACGCTACTCTTGTACATATCCTGTAGCACTCTTACAGATTCCTCCGCCACTTCTGAGTTCCTCATACAATACCACAACTCCTCTCTATGCAGCCTGTAATATCCTTTTTCTAAGTCTACAAAGACACAACGCAACTCCTGCCAACCTTCGCCGTACTTCTCCATCAACACTCTCAGAGCAAACATCCCACCTGTACTGCTCTTTCCTGGCATAAAACCCTACTGTTGATCACTAATCCTTACCTCCCTTCTTAACCTAACTTCCAGTACTCTTTCCCATAACTTCATGCTGTGACTGATCAATGTTATCCCTCCGTAGTTACTACAGCTTAACACATCACCCTTATTCTTATAATCGGTAACCAAACACTTTTTTCTCCACCTCTCATGCATCCTTTCACTTTCCAAGATTACATTAAACAATGTGGTTAAAAAAAACACAGCCGTTTCTCCTAAACACCTCCATGCTTCCACAGGTATGTTATCTGGACCAACAGCCTTTCCATTCTTAATCCTCTTCATAACTATCCTTATTCCCTTCTTGCTAATCTGTTGCATTTCCTGATTCACCATACCCACATCATCCACCCTACTCTCTCTCTCTCTCTCATTCTCTTCATTCAACTGCCCCTCAAAGTACTCTTTCCATCTGCTCAACATACTCTCCTCACTTGTGAGTACATTTCCCTCATTATCCTTTATCACCCTTATCTGCTGCATATCCTTCCTTGCTCTGTCCCTTTGTCTAGCCAATTGGTACAGGTCCTATTCTCCATCCTTAGTGTCCAACATTTCATACAACTCTTCATATGCCTTATCCTTAGCCTTTCCCACCTCTTTCTTTGCCATGTACCTCATCTTCTTATACTCCTGTCTACTTTCTTCAACTCTCTGACAATCCCACTTTTTCTTTGCCAACCTCTTTCTCTGTATACTCCCCTGTACTTCCTCATTCCACCACCAGGTCCCATTGTCCTCCTCCTTCCTCTGTCCTGATGTCACATCAAGCACATTTCTCATCATCTCTTTTACTAGCTGTGCTGTAGTTACCCACATATTCAGTAACTCTTCACTGCCACCCACTGCCTGTCTTAACTCTTCCCTGAACTCAACCTCACAATCACCCTTTTTCAGTTTCCACCATATGATCCTGGGTGCTGCCCTCACAGACCTCCTCATCTTCTTGATCACCAACATCATCTCACAGACCAACATTCCATGCTGCCTAACTACACTTTCCCCTGTCTCTAATTTATTGTCTCCCATCTCCTTCAAACAGGCCCTCCTGCATAGGAGATAATCCACCTGTGTGCATCTTCCCCCACTCTTGTATGTCATCCTATTCTTCTCTGCCTTGTCTTGTGAATATGTATTCACCACAGCCATGTCCATCCTTTTTGCAAACTCCACCACCATCTCACCTTCTGAATTCCTTTGCTTAACACAATACCTACCCATCACTTCTGCATCCCCTATGTTCCCTTCACCAACATGCCCATTGAAATCTGCTCCAGTCACCACTCTCTCATCCTTGGGTACAGTCATCACCACTTCATCCAACTCACTCCAAGATTTTTCTGTCTCATCCATCTCACATGCAACTAGTGGAGCATATGCACTAACAACAGTCATCATTACACCATTAATGTCCAGCTTCATTAACATCACTCTATCCAACATTCTTTTCACCTCCAAAAATACCCTTGCCATACTGATCCTTTAGGATAACTCCTACACCATTTCTCCTCCCATCCACACCATGATAGAACTATTTGGACCCAACTCTGATACACCTAGCCTTACACCCTTTCCATCTGGTCTCTTGCATACACAATATATGAACCTTCCTTCTGTCCAACATATCAGCTAGGTCTATCCCCATACCAGTCATACTGCCAACATTAAAACTTCCTACCCTCACTAACACACTCCCAGCCTTTCTCCTCTCTTCCTGTCATATGAGCATCGGACATCCTCCAGGGTATGACTTTGAATGCAAAGGCTACAGTGCTATCAAATGACTTAAGTGTGTTACAGCAATATTAAGAGAGTGTCACTAATTTTGGCCCATCACCCCCTCATGTATGTGTGGCATCCTCCAGATGTCCTGCTCTAACAGGTTGACAGGAATGACTGAGCAGCAAGAGTGTAAATACAGTGTGCCATACTGACATAGAATAGAAATGTATATCAGGTATTACCTGTGCACATCTATGTATGAGTAGGTGTACCTGGCTGCCTCATAACAACAGACATGGGATGCAAAATGTCAGGCAAATAAGTTGTATATGTTATAAACGTGTGTAATCTCAGTTTCTGTGCATCCAACAGAGTTAGATTTCTACAGCTACTGGTTGTTGCATTGCCCTGACACAGACATGGGTACTAAAATAAGCATGATTATCAGGTTGAAATTTCAGAGGTGTCCAACCATGTTATGACCTTGTGTCCATGCCTACTACAAACAGCCATATAACCACCAACATAGCTGTATGGACTCAGCAATGCCTTACCTGTAAAACCTGCCTCCACCAAAGTAGAGTAATCCCCTTTGCTGGACATACACAAACCACATAACTGGTCGCTATGTCTGGTAGTATTATCCAGTTTAGTTTATGAAGTGCTTTGCAGTGACATGATCTGTAAGGGAGGTTAGTAACAAATCTTGCGATTTTGTTATAATAGGACTCCAGTTTCTTTAAATCTGATTTTCTGAGATTAGTGAATATTGGTGAAGCATATTGAAGGGCAGAGAGTAGATAAGTCCTAGCTATGGAATATCTAGTGACATCAGTTAGGTATGGATTGATTCTGTATAGTGAGCCTAACTTAATGAGGATCTTTTTGAAAGTTAGAGGAAGGTGTTTGTCAAATTTTAGGTTGTTGTCAATTGTGACTCCATAGAGTTTTGCATGCTGGATGGGTTCAATTTTAGTTTTATTGGTTGAGTAGATGGTGAAAGGTGGAGAGTTATCAGGTACTTTGCTCTTAGTGAAGAGCATACGCCTTGTTTTATTCAGGTTGACTAGGAGCAGTGGTGGTTCATGATATCACCCCCCCCAGCTGTGTACCACAATGGTACAATCCAATAACTTTACATAGAAAGTAGAAAGTGAATCCGGACTGCTGCCTTACCAGTCCAGATTCAGGAAAAAAGGCAGCATCGCAGACAAAGCTGTTTGGAGTTTGCAGAGCCAGCTTTGGTACTTACAGCAGCTTTGGATTTTATTTTGTAGAGCAGCAGACAAAGCTGTTTGGATTTTATTTTGCAGAGCAGCAGACAAAACTGTTTGGATTTATTTTGCACAGCAGATGGAGGTGTGTGTGTGTAATGCTCCAGTTGATTTATACTGGTGGCTATAGAGAAAACTCAGGATACCTGCTTGTGGTGGTTAGAGAATACATTAGGCTTGAACCCTGTACCCTGGGTTCAGGTAACAAGAGCCTGAATTCCCTACCCACCACCATCTGTGAAACTTTTGCAGATTTTTGCCTCATATTTTGTTCTGTTCATCATAAAATCTGTGGTTTCTGAATTTTTAATTCCTTCGATAGTTGATGGTGCAGTGATAGTATTGTTGCTTCACAGCTAGAGGTTCTCTGGTTTGATTCTTTGCTGGGGTGCCTTCTGTGTGGAGTCTACATGTCCTCCCTGTGGTTGTGTGTGGGTTTGCTCTGGTGGCCTCCCATGTTAAAAAGACATGTGTCTGCAGTATTTCTTCCTGGGCATCTGCTGAAAATCGGCTTTTATTCCAAGTTAGACTTTCCTGGTTAACAAATGTTTAATAAATAAAATTGCCAGGCATTTGAATTTCAGACTTCATATTCTTCAGAAAGTACATAGTAACACAAAACCTTTTATTCTAGCAATTTTCTAAGTTTATAAGATGAATCTTTGAAATGTGTCCCTATTTTTGGGACTGTATTCCCCCATTATTGGCTTTGTCCAGTTTTTTTGTGCTAAGAGGTTGACAGCTATGGTGAGAACTGAATTCACTAAATGGTAACCATTTAAATTTCAGTCTTCCAGTCTTTCATAAGACAGCTGATTTGGCATAGTGGTATGTTGCTCTGACTGTTTTGCTCAAGGTCCTGGGTTCAAGACTTGGCAATGAAATGTATGGTAATAACACATTTTATATTAGCAACTTTCCAAGATTATACAAGCAATGTTTAAAATGTGTCTCTGGTTTTTGGGCCCCCCCCCAATAAATTTTGGCTTTTTCAAGATTTCTTGCGCTGCGAAGTTGAGAGATACAGTTGAGTGTCAAGTAGATTTTACAAGGAGCTGAGAGCTGCAGGGGAAGAGAAGTTTAGTGCTGCTTATGATAAATCTGTTTGCATCGTTAATAGCACCACAGGTAGTGGGCTCACTTTCAATGCAGAAGGCTGCGGGTTCTATTCCCACAGGCGGTAGATGCTGTTGTACTGAGAACGTCCTCATTGGTGAAGATACAGGCACTTTATTTGTAGATGAAACAATGAAATATAAAGTTGTTTGCTAGCAGCAACCTCTTCATTACTTACAGGTCTCTTTAATGTAGAATTTTATAGATGACTTTTACTTCTGCAGAGATTGTGCATATTTACTGATACTGGTGGACTGTAGAAGTTTCAGTAGACTTTTATGATGGAAATATTCTGAATTTGGCAGTTTTATCATTATTGGTGCATGCATTTTGTTTAATTGTTTAATGGAAAAATGTTTAGAACAATAAATTTAAAACACCCTCTAATAACTGTACTGTATTATACAAGGAATATAATTTAATACAATCAGGAAGTTGTATCACACATCACATGTATGTCTTGTGTGAAAGGGTCCTATCATTTGAAAACAGCCCAAAGTTAATCTTTATATTAGACAAATGTATTTTCTTTGAATGTGGATTTCAATGCTGTTTCAATGAATGTGAGTTTCAAGGGCAGAGAAGTTTTAATGCTAAGTCTGTTTTCATTGTGAGACTGCATTGCATTGTTTAGCAAATGTCTTAGTGTTTGTGCTGTAAAATGCAAAATAAAACTTTCAAATGAAATCTAAATCATCGTAGAAGTAAAGCAGTATGCACATTACAGTGTTTTTGGTAAATGGGGTGAAATAGCCAAGTAATGGGACATTGGAATGGCTGCAGGGGGGAGGCTCCATTCGACCATGATTTTGTGAGGGGGAAGGACAGAAAACTCAAAGACAGCCCCGGCTGAACTATACCTCTCAACTGTCCAGATTTTTACAGAATGAATAGATTTTTGCTTCTTATTTTTGGTTTGTTCCTCATAAAATTTGTGGTTTTCTGGCAAATCATTTAGGAATTAAGTCACTAAATAATGATAGACATTGAGTTTCAGAATTTATAACCTTCAGAAAAATGCATGCTAAAGCAAGACCTGTTATTCTATCAACTAAGTTTATACAAGAGCAATATTTAGCACTGTTTGTATGTTCCCCCAATATATTTGGCCTTGTCCAGATTTCCTGCATTAACAGGTTGAGAGGTACGTGCAAATAAATTGCTTTATGGAATTAGACATATCCAAACCTCTCAACTGTCCCCGATTTTGGCTCAAAATGTTGGTCTCCCTCAAATAATCCGTCCACAAAATGGCAATTATGGAAGAAAACGTGGAGTGTTTACAATTAAAAAATAACTGTAATAATCAGAGCTATATATTACTTTTATTTCAGAAATGCATGTAGATTAATTTATTTTGTCAGCTGCTCAAGTTAACAATACTAATATTAAAAAAGTATCCTTTCTTTGACAGGTTCTCAGCTGTATTGTGTGGCTACTTTATATTTTTGCATCACATTTTTGGTCCATTTTTCATAAAATTGTGGTTTTCTGGCAAATTTGAGGCAAGTCATTAAAGATTGAAGTTAGAAAATAACAACAGACATTTGAGTTTCAGATTTCATACCCTTCAGAAAATTCATAATAATGCAAGACCTACTATTCTATTACAAAATTTATAAGAGGAATATATAAATATTGTCCTTATTTTTGGGCCTTTGTCCAACTTCTATGTATGGCTTTGTCCAGATTTCTTGCTCTTAGGTTGAGAGGTATGACAAATGTGTCAGGGTCATCACAGTCAGCCAGAGACATTTCAAATTGCGACATACTTGTTGCACTCCACTCCCCCATGTAGTGACTCTGGATGTGTCCAAGCAAGACAAGGAGCAGTTATGCAGTGTAAGTGTGCAGAGTATCCCACCATCCAAGGTAGACAAGTACTACAATGGAGTTTAATCTGTCCTTGCTTGATTTTGCAGAATGTTCTGGTTTTCTGTCATGTTTTTGTATTGTTGATTTATGCTTTTTATTATTCAGAAAGTGAACGTTGCTCTGTGTTTAAGTACCAATGCTTTCATGACCATCAGGTAAGCTTGTCTGAGATTGTAAGATGGAAGTAAGCTTTAATAAACATACTGTTAAAGAATTACCAACATTGAAAGCCTTTTTGTTGTTGCCATGCAGAGGATACTTACATAACTAGATAATGTATAAGCCTTGGGTATTGAAATGCATATGACAGTATCTGTAATAAAGGACAGGATTTCAGTATTTTAAGAAGCTCATTACCTTTGTTGGAGACTTGCAGTCATC
Organism: Protopterus annectens; assembly: GCF_019279795.1. NCBI lineage: Eukaryota > Metazoa > Chordata > Ceratodontiformes > Protopteridae > Protopterus > Protopterus annectens. Next base: position 473,100,105 of record NC_056742.1, read on the forward strand.
TTTGCAGGCTTTGCCCGTAAACTAAACAGAATGCCAGTCTATCATGTGTTGTCCATAACCTGTGCAGTAATCCTTTAAGCAGTTTATCTTGAGCTTGTTTCTTGTTTGCTGTTCATTTTTTACTTTGATCGTGTTTTCCCCATGAAACAAGTAGATAGTTGTTGTCAGGCAGCAGGTCTTTTTTGGATAAGAAACATTTTTACAAGTGGGGGTATCACAGAGATTGCTACTTTCAGCATGTTACTTGGTACTTTTATAAAGCTGAATATACATTTTGGGTAATTGAGCAGGTGGGTAGAAATGAAAGGGGTGGAAATTGGGAAGTACAATTAAAGTTAAGGGAACTTATTTGGCAATTGCAGTTGGATGTATGTAACCCACCAGGGCTCAATGATCATATTTCACTTATGCCAGCACTAAAAATGAGAGCAAACAAGTATTGAAGTTTAATAAAAGTCTAAGATATATATATATATATATATATATATATATATATATATATATATATATATATATATTTATTTAATAACTACTGATGTAGAAAATGAAATGTTTTTTAAGTTTTACATAAAATGTGTTTTAACGTGTTTTAACATATCAAACAAAAAGTAGTACTGCTCAGCTGAGATTTCCTTGCATCTTTTTAGTTTATTTGAGACTCTGGAGCCTATCCTTAGCAGCCTTTTTATCATTATGTTTTAACATATGTTTATATACGGAGACGTATATATGCATAAATAACATTAACAGAGACATTTTTTATAACAATACATTTTATATATGTTTTTAACATATATATGTTTTAGGTATGATATTTATGAATTTAGGTGTATTAAAATGTATTGGTGGATTGTTTGATTGTTTAATTGTTGAATTGTTTAACTGATTGAAGGTGTTGGGTCTATTTAACCTAATGGCGTGAATTTTGTTGCTGACTCTGATGATATTTCCATGTTAGGAAATGAAAGCGCTTAGTCCGTTTGCTGTTTCGTTTGGTTTTTGCCTTTTATTGGATTGATAAACAGTTCATTTATTAAATTAGAGGTGGCCTTTATTGTGTTGGAAAACTACTGGAGATTTTACGATTATTGGTGTTTATATACTTCAGTCCTTCCATTTGGATTACTAGTTGAATATAAATTATAATTAGAACTGCAGTGCAAGGAGAAGTCGTTTGTGTTCAGTGCTGCTTGTTTTTCTTATACTTGACTTTGACTGGCATTCCAGTAATGTATTTAAAAAGTCATTTATTTGTTTATGCCTTGCAACCTTTTTGTTTCCATCTAGATATTAAGTAAGCTGTCATGCAGCCAATGCATTGAAATATTTTTTTTCTTCTACACTTCATTTTGTCTTGATTGGACTCTCATAATAATGGTCTGGCACACAGGACAGCGTATTTAATTAAAGTTCCAGTTTTTTGTGGTTTTGAGCATAGCTTCTCCACTTTCTAGTTGGCTGCACTTTCCATTGGCCCCACACATTCAGATGTCTCATGCAGCCCCCCCCTTTGATTTGAAGTCACCAGCCACCACTGACTAATAGTTAGTTGAGAGTCTGAGAGGTATTTTTCAATGTCTTGGAAAGATTGTTGGGTTGTTTTTAGGAGTTCTGGTAGTGAGGGAGTGAAACATATGAGGGAGGAGTCATCTGCATATTGAATGATGGTTGCATGCTGGTGGTTGAGCTGAATCTGTTGATGAATATGGTGAAGAGCACTTGAGTGAGAAGTGAGCCTTCAGGTACACCTACTGAGACTGGTATTAGGGTGGAGAGTTTATTTTTCCACTTAACTACCTGTTGGCAGTCAGTTAAATAGCTGTGAAAACAGAAAATGGCTGGCTGTATTAGATTTAAGGGAGCTATTTTATTTAGTAGCTTTTAGTGGGATACTGTATCAAAGGACTTAGACATATGAAGAAAGATGGAGGAGATACGCTGCTTGTCATTTCTAAGCTGGTTGATTGAGTGTGTAAAATTAACAAGGGCAGTGGTTGTACTGTGTTTAGGTCTGAAGCCATGCTGAGATGCATATAGGAGATTATTAATTTGTAGATAGTCAACGAGTTGTCTGTGCATGCATTTTTCAAGAATCTTGGCTATGGGAGGGAGTATGGCAGTTGGCCTGTAGTTTGCGACCTCAGTAGAGGTGCTGCCTTTATGGAGATGTATGATATATGAGACTCACTGAAAAAAGTTATACATATTATTAGAATGCCCAACACTTCAGTGAATGGCACTCTATCTCATTGTTATCTCCTTATTTGTTATACTCACCTCCAAATTTTTCTAAAACATGGAGAAAGAAAGATTCTCCCATTGTACTACTTTTAACAAGCATGGATTTCTTCTCAATTTCACATGATAATGCATATGTAACACACAATTTTCCTTAAAAAGACATTTATCTCAGAAGTAAGATCATTGCAACAGCAGAAGGCATAAAACATGTCATTACAAAAATACCCAATGATATGGAAACAGACCCTCACCATAGAACCTAACAAGATATTCCATTTATTCAAACCAGGAATTATGCAATGCACTTATAAGGGGTTGTATTTGTCAAAACTGTCAATATTCAACAAAACAGTTTCTACAAATGTATGGAACTTGTGTCAGTAAGCACCATTTGTCCTGCATCTGATAGATGCAGTCTATCAGTTCTGTACAAAACTTCAACAAGCCTCAAGCATCTGAAAATCTGATACAATATACTTTAGAGTATTTGTAGACTAGAGTGTTCACACTAAAGGTAAATTATATGCCAGGGTGACATTCTGCCTGTGGCAAAATTAGTCACTGAGACATCAACCTAGTTTTAAAGTATTTTTTCAAATCTACAGTCAGTGTAACTGCAACTTTTTAATGCTATATACCTAGGTACCACAAGCTTGTGCCATGCCCTTTAATTTCTCTAATACTGTCTGTTTTTATTTTCCATAACTTTGAGCATTGTCCCTGGAAAACAATGTCCTGTCATACTAATAAAAGTCCTTAAAAGTGCCCTTAAGTCAACCGTAACTTCGTAAAACAAAAAACAAAGACTTAACAATGAACTATAGTCTTCCCTGAATATGCTTTGAAATGTAAAGCACTAAAGGAGTCACTTCCACAATATAAAAGAGAATTTATTAACCACTTTATCTCACTAAATACAGAAACTTCTTCAGAATAAAAAGTAGTTCAAAGAATACCACTTAAATAATAAAACAATTAATAAATCCACCCTTCAGTCATTGAATTAAACACTTCTGATTTCACCTTAAAGCAAGCTACATAAATTAAACACAAAACAACAACTTTTACTTCAAATACATAAAAGCTTTTGTCCAACCCTCCCTTTTGTACACAAAATTGCAAATATAATTCTAATGCTTTTAATTTTAACAAAGGTACAATAGAAATATTGTCATTAAGTCCTGGTGGATTTGTGACATTCAATCTTAGGGTTACTATATATATAATGAGTTGTAGGTATCCTTGTTAATGGGTGTGGCAGGATGGTTTAGTGTAGTGGGTCTAGGATGAGGGTGTATGTTGCCACATAAGGGTATGGTTGATAGCTTGAGAGTATGATATGAAAACCTTTTGTTAGTGGTGGGTTTGGAGAGACTTGGAAGAATTACAGTAGGAAAGTTTGATCAATTGAACTGGTGTTTAGATAAGTGAAGATAGGTTCACTTTGTGTTGGAGGAGGGGATATAGTTGCAATAGGTTAGGAGAGATGTCAGAATAGCAGCTTGGTGGAATATGCAATGAAGTAGAGGTGTAAAAGGTGCTAGAGAAATTAATGGTGAGGGAAATGGGGTTTGGAACAGTGAGATATAGTAGAGATATAAGGAATGTGAATAGGAGTAGGGTAGAAAGTGTGAGAGTTGTGGGTGGAAGCACGATTGTTGGCTATGCAGGGAAGTTGTTGGTTTCCAGAGCTGTGAGGTAGTAGGATCAAGAGCAGGAATAGTTACAGTTCTATAGTTAAGTGAAGAGTGAGTATTGGATGAGGGTAGTATAGAGGAAGAGTGGTAAGGCGTCTGTGGGATATATTACAGGGAGTGAAATGTTGAGTAAGTAGAGGAAGAAAATTTAATTAGGAGTAGAATGTGGGGTGTGTGGAGTGTATTCTAGTAGATAGGTGGGATTAGGTAAGGGAGAGAGTACGCTGGGTGAGATGTGTGTGTATAGTAAAAATTGGACTAATCAGGAGGGGTTGGGGTGGAGTGAAGGATAAGCTGGAGTGTTAAATGGAATGGGTATGCAGGGGAGTGGCAATGGGTGATGTGAGTGACAGATGGCATGAGTGATTGGTTAATGTTAAAGAGAGCAGGAGTTAGTTAAGTATAAGTGTAAGGAAAGTGGGAGTGGGTGGGAATGGGGGTAGGGTAGGGGATAAGGAGTGATCCTAAGGGAAGTGAGGGCAAACAGAGTGGGAAGGACCAATTGGCCAAAGGCAGACTGCAAAAACAATCTGTGAAGCCATGAGTATAAAGCAGATGGATTAGATGGTGAGATAGAATTCTATTTTAGTGGAAACTAGGATACCTAGACAAGTAGGAGGGTGAAAGGGCAGTATGATTATAGGGTTGGTGATGTGCTTGCACCTGTACAGTTACAGGATAAATGCAGGTCAAAGTAAATAATATTAGAATGCAGTTACAACTGCAGAGATTGTACCAGACAGTAGTTTGCTTGGTTGTGGAGGCTGGCTTCACTTCTAACAGAGCTGAGGTATGTTCCATACTGATGGCTTCACCACAGTTATAGCAGTTACAACTGCAGAGATTGTAGTGGACAGTAGTTTGCTTGGTTGTGGAGGCTGGTTTCACTTCTAACAGGGCTGAGGTATTTTCTGCACTGATGGCTTCACTGCAGTTATAGCCTTGTCTGTTGAAATAGTCACTGTTATAGCTTTTTATTAGAATATACTTAAATAACCAGTAAAACTTGTTACTGCAGCTTTAACACACCACCATGGGCCTAAAGCTAATGGAAGATGCCAGTAAGATAGGAAAAAATGTTGCGAATCTACTAAATCTAGGGAGTTAAACTTTGGTTGTGACATAAATAGGAAATGTTGGAGGGACAGGTATGCTTTTCAGGGAATTCCCCTTTTCAGGAATAGGCTTCCCATCAATGTGAAGCAGAGCTCTTCCCTAATCCTATTCTAGAGAATTCCGGACCAGTGGATGGAAAATTAGAAATATACCCCAAGCATAGCACCTACGTCTCTAATGGACAGAGGCAACCTGTAAATCTTGTCCTGACTTATCTATACCTCACAAAAAAATCTCTAAGTCACATACATTTGTGGAATACAATTGGGATGCTTGACAAGACTTATAAAAGCCTTAGCGATCATTAGTCTAGTATACATGTATGAACCTATGAATCTATAATAATAGCAAACATATTTATTAAAGGCAATACTGAGCACAGCTGACATGGTAAATTATATACCATTTGGGATGGCCTTGGTTAACTTCTGCTTCCCATGTTAGGTGATCTTCAGGGTGACAGCAGTGCAGGTTGTCATACCTGTGCATGCCTTGCTGACAGATATGTGGGATGCAGGTCGATCTGTAAAGCAGGTCTGGCATCTCATGCCTTGCATTCACCATCCTGTAACTATCCATTTATAGTGCCAACAGCTGTTCCCTGAATTGGTTTTTGAAGAAAGAGAGAGGTAGTCTGAGATTCACATGTTACATACAACCCAGATTTACAAGAAATTCACCCTAGAACCACCTAGTCACTCCCTACCCATCCACACAGCTTGCATGTATGAGCAGGTGTACATGGAATGACGCTGATGTGCAGCAGAATATACCTATAACTTATGTCTCTGGTTAACACTTGTGAAACAGTGATTAACAGACAATGGCAGAAATAAGGCTGTTTAACATGGATCAGGTGCAAACTGATTGTACTAGTGATGTTTATTGGTGAGTTGCTATTTTAAGTACCAAATGTGTAGCAAGAAAAAACAAGCAGCAGACTCATTGAGTAGTTTGAATCCCTGTCTAGCAGTACAGAAGCAGCAGTTTCATAGGGCAGCATCCAGAGGAGGTGCACAGTGGTCTACTTTGCAGTGGTAAAGGATATAGCAGCAGTGTTTAGCAGTGTCAATGTGTGGTGATCTCCATGCTGTGGTAAGGGATACAGTAGCAGTGTTTAGCAGTGTCACATGTGTGGTGATCTCCATGCTGTGGTAAGGGATATAGTAGCAGTGTCTAGCAGTGTCACATGTGTGGTGATCTCCATGCTGTGGTAAGGGATATAGTATCAGTGTCTAGCAGTGTCACATGTGTGGTGATCTCCATGCTGTGGTAAGGGATATAGTAGCAGTGTCTAGCAGTGTCACATGTGTGGTGATCTCCATACTGTGGTAAGGGATATAGTAGCAGTGTTTAGCAGTGTCAATGTGTGGTGATCTCCATGTTGTGGTAAGGGATATAGTAGCAGTGTTTACCAGTGTCACATGTGTGGTGGTCTCCATGTTGAATGCATCTTGTAATAGTAAGGTGGTGATGTTAACACTAGTATTCAGTAATACTTACTCCTGCATTGCTACTGCAGTCATGCACCTGTAAACCTATAACCTATTTTATAGTATTACTTTATCATTTACCCTTGCTTTCTGCTTTTTATATTTTGTCTGCTGCCTATATAACCTGTCCCTTCTCCCTCACTAGGGTCACTGATAGCATGCTGAACTACTGAATGGTCTGAATGTCTATTTAATTCTTAATATATTGCCTAATTTGCATTGTTCATTGCATGTCCTACTGCTGTCTACTGTTAATCCATTGTTAATCCCTTCCTCTATAATCTTGCTCCATACTTGCTCCAGCCTCATCTAACCATAACCTCTCTCTAAACCCTCCCTTATATTCTACTCTCCTCTTACCTGCTACCTTTCCCTTACCTGCTACCCTTCCCTCTACATAATGTCTATTAAACTGCTCCTCCTGATTTAAATGCAAAAGGAATACCTCCGGCCATCACCTGAAGACACCCTGAATTTGCCAGCTTGCCTGGTACTTAGAAAAATACTACTGAGAAGACCCTCCAACAAGATTGTGTAAATGTATGTTGCTTAACACTAATTAAATGTAGACTTGCACTATCTATAGAGTTAATCTGCCCTCCCGTGTGTGCATTCTAGCAGCCTACCACGGACCGCTTGCCCTCTCCCCCCATGTTATCACTACCCTAGAATATATTTAAACCTAAGACTAGTCCAACTATCCCTGCTGTTTGCTCTCTCCTTCTACCTTTAGGTGGCAGCATCTACCAATATAAATCCTAGATATTCTTTATAATCCCAACAGGTTTTATTTTTTCACAAACGGTTGTGAGTTAATATCCTTAGACTGTAAATATCTTCCCTCCACCTGCTAAACCACCCTCTGTAAAGGCAGCCTTCATTTTCTGCCTGGAATTATTTAGCTCATACCTTCCAACTATAGCCTTTAAACTGCTCTTCACTGATACTTTTTCTGCTATACTCACCTCTAGTGTTCTTTCCTACTCCGGTCGCCCTACGGGCTCACTCTGCTCCACTACCCTGCCATAAATTCCCACCTGCTCCCAGTACTCCTAGCTTTATTCCTATCTTACCCCACCCTCTCAGCCTAATTACCCAATACCAGCTGCCCCCCTCATTACTCCTCCCACCTATAGCCATCCTTCTTAAACTCTGTAATCTGTACTCCACCCAATAATTATAGTCCCCTCCTCTTTCCTTAAATCTCTAGAATACCTCAATCACTTTTTAAACCCTTTCTTCTTCATAGCTTTCTCTATTTTCCTAACCACTCATACCATTCTCTCTTTGGTCCAACATGCTTTCCTCAAGTTATCACTCCCTTCAGTCCCCCAGCCTCCTCTTTATGTTCCTACTTCCCTTATACTATGCTACCTCATATTCCACCTATGCTTGTCCAATACCACCTACGAAGACAACTACCATACAAACCCACCTTCTCCCTCACTTTTACTCCCATTTCCACTCTATCTCCTTTTCTCTCATTCAGTCCAACCCTCTGCACCTATTCCACCCTAAACTCTTCTCCTCTAAAGTCAAGACACTGTCACCTGCTCCAATCTGCAATCTACCAAAAATCATGCCTGACAGACCAATATGACTAAATGATACCTCCTTCAACAACCTAGTACAAGCTGGTGATATCCATCCTAACCCTGGTCTTACATCCTTTATTAACAACAATCATCCCTTACCCTCTTCCTCCTATCTCAACACCCTAAATATTTTTGCAATTAATGCACAATGTCTAAACAACAAAGTACACCAATTTCAAGCTTGGTTAAGCCATAACCAACCATATATCTTAGCCATGTCCGAAACCTGGCTCAAGCCCTTTATCTCCAACTCTGAGATTCTGACCCCAGGATTTCATTGTCTTAGAAATGACCAACTAAATAAAAAAGGTGGAGGCACTGCCCTAGTCTACTCCAATTTTCTTACCTTAATTCCCCTCCAAATCCCAATTCCTCAATTCCAGAACACTGAACTAACTGCTGGAATTCTAAAACTAAATAAACATAAAAATATCTGTATCATTGCCCTATATATCTCACCTGGTAACAATATCTCTACACTTGAAAATATTCTCCTATGGGCCTCTACTGAAATTAACTATGAAACATATATCCTTGGTGATGTGAATATTGACTGAAATAAAGTCAATTGCCCATCTCTCTCCCTATCCATTAACCTCTATAACTTCACTCAAATAATCCTCTCCATCACTCAGCCTAACTAAATAAACCCTCCCGGATCCACTATAGATTGGATCCTAGTCTCAGATCCAAATAAAATAGCCAATTCTGGCACAATTCCTGATACCTTTAGCAACCTTCTCCCAGACTTTATGCATCACTCAACAAGTTCATCCCCACACCAGCATCAATCAATACATTCAAACTCGTAACCTCAGTAGTTTCAACCAAACTACTTTCTCAAATACTTTCAGACAAATGAACTGGCAAATTTTAAACATCCTTCCTCTTGACAAGGCTATAGAATACTTCAACTCTATCTTCCTTGATATTTTAAACTCACTAGCCCCATTAAGAAACAAAAGGATAAAAACTAAAACTGCTCCTTGGCTATCCAAAGAGACAAAACAGATTATGCACCACATTGACAAACTATGGAAACTTTACCAAAGCAATAAACTGGCCAATACCTTGCTCAAATATAAACAGCTCCACAACTATGAAAAATGACTAATCACCAAAGACAAAAAATCCTACTATATCAAACTTCAGTCTAATTACAATAAAACCCCCCAAAAATTCTGGAACTCAATAAACTCACTCCTCAATCCAGGCTCCAAGAATAATCCCTGTCCTGACCCAAGTAAATCTGACCTTGAACTAGGCTCTGAATTTAACTCATTTTTCATAGAAACTATTACTACCCTCACCAAAACATTTCCCAATAATAACCCAACTGCTCTACACTCTCCCCTGTCTAACTCACCTCATCTGTATGAACTCAAACCCATCTCCACTAACTTTATAAAAAAATTTTGTCCAAACTTAAACCTTCCTCTAACACTCCCCACAATATTCCCTCTTCCTTCCTAAAATGTGCTGCTGATGGCATTACTCTCCCAATCAGCATCTTCATTAACCGATCCATAAAAGAATCATACATCCCCAAACTCTGGTGCTCAGCTTATATTCTTCCTCTTCATAAAGGAGGCAAAAATGCCAGCATCTCAAATGTTCGCCCCATTGCTTTGCTCTCACCAGTCTCCAAAATCCTAGAAAAATGCTTCCACCTCCAACTTATGTCTTTCCTGACCCAAAACAATCTTCTCACTCCTACCCAGCATGGCTTCCATCCAGGCCACAGCACAATAACCACTCTGCTCTCTTTCCTAGAAACTATCAATCAAGCCCGAGATTCAGGACACTGTTTTACTTGATCTATCTAAAGCCTTTGCTACGTTTTCCCACAAGCACCTTCTCTCTCGTCTCTCAAACCTTAATCTCTCACATAATGCTTTATCCTGGTTCTCCAGCTATCTATCAGACAGATCACAGACAGTCAAATGGAAGAAGTCCATCTCTTCCTTCCTACCTACCCCAACTGGCGTTCCACAGGGATCCATCCTTAGGCCAATGCTTTTTAACATCTTAATCAAAACATTCACACTGCTATTCCTGATGCTAAAATCATTCAATACGCAGACAATTCAACCTTAGTCTGCTCTGCCTCAAGCCTCTCTGAATTGCTGACTAAAACCCAAACTACCTTCTCAACAATTGAAAACTGGATGCACCAAAACCACCTCTCTCTCAATGCAAATAAATCAAAGATTCTACTATTCCCTCCAACAAAGACCCCCTCCTACGATAAAAACAACTTCAAAGTCTATAGTCAAACCAACTCATCTATAGAAGTGGTCCCCTCTGCCAAACTACTTGGTATTACTGAAGATGAACACCTATTGGTTTGATATTCATATTCAACAAAATATTAAGAAAACCCACCAAAAGCTAGGTATGCTGTATAGGAATAATCACTTTCTCTCCATCTCTACCAGGCAAACTCTGGCCTCAACTTATCTTCTTCCTTCCTTATTATATGGAGCCCCTCTCCTAACCAACCTGTCCTCTTCTATTACCTCTAAATAGAAAACTGCTACATCAAAATCCCTAAATTTGCCTCTAAATCTAAAAATACCACCCATCACTGTCTAACCCTACAATCCCTGAATTGGCTTGAACTCCCAAACTACCTAGACTATATCCAACTCACTACTGCATGTAGACTCATATTTCACCCAACAAAATGTCCCGTTCTTACTAACATCCTTCCCCCTTATATACCCAACAGAGCTCTCAGATATGAAAATCAGAACTTAATTACTATCCATAAACCTAAATGTCCTGCTGGCCAACATCTCCTATCTTTCTCACTAGGCAAAAAATGGAATTCCCTTCCCTCCACACTAAGAACCATACCAAACTCAGAAAACTTTAAAATCCAACTATTCAAACCCCTGCCCACTAAATGGAAACTTACCTGCCTTCACCCAACCTAATCAAAGGGGGTTCTCTCTCTGGTTCCCAAGCTCTACAACTCTCATAGTTATCTTCCTATGAGCCTATCTAAGCTCTCAACAATTTCTATACCTTCTCTCTAAGCTCTCAGCAACATCTACAGCTACCCTCCACAGCCCAACCTTGTAAATATTGTAAATAGCATTCTACTGTTGATGTGTGTATGTAAAGTGTATTTACATTTTCTTAAAAGGTTTGTATGTAAACTGTTTCCACACCTAACACATATCTGTTTTCCTCAAATGAAACTGTATGATCCCTACCTTCAAGTTTAATGAATTTGTTAACTATACATGATATTGAATGCATTTATGAGTAACTATTCTACATAATATTATCTTTAATATTAACTATCAGTTGTATCTAAATAGTATAATGCATCTTGGAGCTTTTCTCCCCGGGCCTCCACTGAAAAATGGGTCAATTTGGCCCAGTGGACTTCCTCGGTAATAAAACTGCAAATAAATAACTATTCAGGCCACCCATGCCACTGATAAGCATGTATTCCAAACCTCATCCTAACCTGAGTAGCCATATACAGTACAATATGTAGTGGACTCATTTGTGGTACATTCCTTAGCCAAATCCTTGCCCAGGCCTACTGTAACTCCACATATCATGATATACACTATGACACTCCTGTGTCCAAAACATATGTAGTCCTAAAGCATGCCTATCTCAGAGTAACCCAGTAATATACTGTTGTGCAAGACAGCTGTCATTGCATCATTCCTATGCCTGTACACTTACCCATGCCTTAACAATACTATTTTGTCCTGCCCCTAGGTGCATGCTTGAACCCCAAAGCTAGCAGACAACAGAGGATGGACAAGTTTAGCCCTCTAGAGAATGATGTGTTACTACAGACACTACTAATGTGGATGATGCATGTTTGGGAGATGGAGCTCACACCAGCCTCAATGAGACTATGTGTGGGAAAGAGTAGTTCACAGCTTTAATATTATTGGTGAGAGAAAGTGCACCACATATTAGTGTCAGAAAAAATGTAAATTATACAATACAGCAGGACTTGAGAAGACATTCAACATGATGGCAGAAGGGACAGTGATATGGAATGATTTTCTGTCATGTTTAACACACCTTGGTATCCCTACATGATGTTGACGAAGGGGCAGGAATCATGACAGGAGTGGTAAACACTGGTTTTGGGGGTGACCAGATAACACATCTCTCATGATGACTAGTTAGTACCCATACTGCAACAGGCTTATAGCAAATGTAAACCAAGCAATACCTAGGAGGTAGCACCGACCAATGACTATGTGCTTCATTGGTATATTAAGCCTGCAGACTCCAGGAAATGCAAGTATGGGTAGGTGTTTTATATCTGCCTTCAGAAATCCAGCTGTCATTAACATGCACACCAAGGGGCATATTGAGCTTGTGGGCTTAGATATATATCATAGTTATGCAATATATTCTGTATCCACAGGACAAGCCAGTGCTCTCATGACTGCTGTAAAGGCTGGTTCAGTACAGCAGTTTAATGTCAGCCCTCAACCAGGGTCTAACAATGAACCCAGCATGCAAATTAAGTCACATTCACAGAACACGTCGACAAGCTCTATTTTACTGCTGGGTAGGCCTATACTGTCTTCCCCGAATGACAGCCCTCACCCTCTGAACTATGCAGCATGGAGTAATGTGAACCCTGTCTAGGAAGCCTCCACTATGACTGACTGTGTGACCACCACTAGTAGTGGGCCATCAGTGGTGGACCAAAGCACTGCTTCTAACATACAGATACTCATTGAACAGCAGGACAGGAATGCAACACAGCAGGTGGATCCTGACATGTCTCTCACTTCCACCAGCAGATGTGTAGGACTGTAATCTAGGCACAATCATCAGCAGTTGTGGAAATTAAGATCATTTACATTATACATGGTTTCTGGCAGACCAAGGAGTCCAGATAGAATGCTATGATCTGCCTTTTGCACTCAATGGTAGGACATGTAGATTCCATTCCCAGTGCCATGTGATGTTAAGCCAGTGCCTGCATTAGTGCCTTGTAATCCACTGTAACATACAACCACGAGCAAATGTATAGCCATGGTGGATACACTGGATCATCATTGCAAGGATCATAGTCAGCTTTCACTATAGCTGGAATAACAACAAATCTAAGTCAATGCCTGAGCCATCTGGATTGCCAGTCTGCTTGGACTGGGGTGACTTGTGCATGGCCGCAGTGCAGGTTCCGTTTCTTCCATTCTGCTATATTCAGGGTCTCTGGGGTATCTAGGCCTGTCTTACCTGCTTAATGCCATTGCCATGCTGAACAACCCAGTACTGCTTTTATGCACAATTTCCCAACCCAGTTACCCTTCTGCATGATCTCATAGTGGAACCTCTAACCACTCAATATAAGAGGAGGTCATATTTGACACTGACACCTTACCTGTGCAAGACTTTTCTCTCTGTCTTTATTGACTTCTGCTGCCAGTAAACCTAGTAGCTTAAACAGCCACATGTCAGTGTGCATCAAGGCACCTGCACAAATAAAGATAGCTGTGAACTTCAACTTTCCCCCTCTCTGTGTGGTGTATATTTCTGATTTACAGTGTGATTTGACCATGTACTGCTCAAGATGGCCCTTACTAACACTGCATCCTTCATTTTGCTCTATATGATACTGTACTGCAACTGTGCACATGTCGCAGCCCACACAGCTGGAATAGACATTGGTGCTTGTCTGTGATGCGACATGCTGTGTATGACACTATCTGGGGTTGTAGTCCAGCTGCTGCTACTAATTGTCTGGTGCCATCAGTATTGCTACAGGTGGATGCGAAAGTGACTGGGATTCTTGCTGCTGCTGCTGCATGGTGGAAGGTCTCAGGGACACTGGCTGGCGTTTATCCTTTCCCAGGATCATATTATGCATCATGTAACTTGCTAAACTCAGATGGCAACCAGTGGGGTTTGTATATTGCAGTAATCTTAAGCTGTGTCTAGGAAGGGGAATTGGGATTTCAGCATACATAGCACAGATTCTGCTGCATTTCTGTCTGTGCATAGGCAATGACATATGTCTCTTTTGGCCATTCTTGGTGTGTTCCAAATTGGCATCATAATCCAGGGTTCCCATAGGTTTCCTGCATCACTTGTAACACATTAGGGTTAAAGGGAAAGGCAGTAGTGAAGAAATGGGTGAGTCTTGTGTACATATTGTATGTTGCTATAAATTAGTAGGTGTTTCATTGTTCCTGTCCTTCCCTTCCAAGTGACCATCTAGGATGTTATCTTGCAGGAAGCAATGATACAACAGACTTGTATGCCAAGTGTGAGCAGTATGGGCATTGCTAAGGTGCTGTGCTGATACTTGGCCTAATAGTCCTTGTGTATTGCACACTGCTTGACATTTAATGGAACAGTAGCTTTTCAGTACTGCAATAAGGATGCAGTTTCTAGCTTTCAACATTTTGGAAGATGGACAAAATCACCGAAGCAATGCAATGCAGGGTGGTGGTTCTCTCTGCTGGTGTGTTGGGGAAGAAAATATGCTTCTCAACATGTGGTAGGAATGAAATCTTGCTTATTTTACAGGCTGACATCTGAAATATAACCAAGGTTTCCAAGTTTGTCTCTGGAATGTCCCTGTGGCATGTGTGGGATATGTCATAGTAGGACGTCTGTGTGTAATATAGATCAACTTACACCCTCTATAATGTCTCTAGCACAAGTACAGCAACTGCTTTCAGTAGTGCATGCAGCATTGTTGCACAGTCAAGGGACCATTAATGGCATTAATTGGATGCTGTTGCACAAAGTTTGCTGTTGCTTCTAATACTTCTGGGGACCCTATCAGTCTGTTATCAAGAGATTCTATGAATGCTAGTAGAGTGAAGGAAAAGTGCAAAAACAATGTTTGGCAGCAGTAGAATTTATTGTATAACTGAAGCATAGGTATATATAAGATTGAAGGGTTTGGGGGTGTCCCCCCACAAGAAGGAGTCAAGGGGACCCCCTTCTAAAAATGACCCCCAAGGTTTACAAAAATTGTTTCAGCAAGATTTTTTTAGTGAATTTGCTTTTGGGTAAAGTGAATTTGATTGACTGATGTGATTCTAATTTTTGCATCTGCAGTGTTACAGCTTTCAGTGTGCTATTTGCCTTTATATCTCAATGCAACTGATTGAATGACTTTACATCTGACGACTACAAATCACAATTTGTTTTGCCCATCCTCATTTTCATGTCATTATTTGCCCATTAGACAATGCTTCTTTAGTTGCACTTTGTGGTTATTTACAACTCTTTTTTTTCTGCCTTTCTTCAACCAGTACTGCATGGCTCTAGGAATTGATACCCAGATTTGTATTCTGGTTTTCTGAGCAAGGAAAAACACCGACCATTTAATTACTAATGTATAAATGCCCCTATATGTCTTTGGCTGGGTCCCCTACACATGGTCGACATTTCAGAATGTCAAAGACCATATGTCTGAGACCATATGATTGACATTCGAAATGTCGATCATGCGGAACCAGCATCTCCATACAGTGCAGAATGGAAAGATTTCCATCTTCTGCACTGTAGTACGATCTCGGAGTTGGTATATTTAAGTTACAGGGGAGTGGAGGGTGGAGCCACCCATGGGGGGTGCAGGGAGGCAGAGCCCCCTGCTAGCAGTGTGAAGGTAAGTTGTTGTTGTGTTTTTTTTTTTTATTACATGGTTGACATTTTGAACATCGATTATATGGTCTCGGACATATGGTCTTCGACATTCTGAAATGTCGACCATGTATAGTAGAGCCCTTTGGCTATATTTTCATATCTATCATATTCTAAAATAAAATATTAACAGTTTGTCAAATATTGTCCAGGTTAACATTTTCACTTTTGATTATATAGTTTCCAAATAATCTACTTGACACAATAATTTCTTTAGAGCCACTAAAATTAATTTTCAGTCTTTAATCAAAAAATCTGAAGTTGACCCAAAAAACAGTGAAAACATAAAAATAAACAAAAAACACTGCAAAACAAGCTACTTCAAGGACAACAAAGCAATATTTGAGCATAAATAAATTTAATATTGACTTTCGTCTATCTGACAATTAAATGTGCTCTGAAGATGTCGGATAGACAAAAGTGAATATTACATTTATTTATGCTCAAATATTGGTTTGTCATCCTTCATTTAGCTTGTTGTACAGTATTTTTATTTTATTTAATTTTCTGTCTTTCTTTACAAAAAATCTATTTGCACTATCAAATACATTTACATCTGCAGTTTTTGGACACTTATTACACAAATGAAATTCATTGTGGTTTAAATCACATTTTTAACTATACTCAAAGCTAGAAAATTGCTCAGTTTATTGTTTTTTGTACTTTTATAAACAGGACAGTTCACAGTTCTCCAAATGTACATATGCACTTTTTTGCCAAGCATTAAAAGAATTTAGAGATTTCCAGATATTTTTTAGTGTACAATTGTCCACATTTTTTGACAGCTTCAACAGATATAAAACATTCTCCCCTTGATTCAGAACCAGTGCATCCATGATAACAGACAGCACTCATCTGCTTACTCTGTGTGTGTGTGTGCGTGTGTGTGTGTGTGTGTGTGTGTGTGTGTGTGTGTGTGTGTGTGTGTGTGTGTTTGCCCTAAGATGCACATTAACAATGAATGCATGTAGGTAAGAGTTAGCAAACAACAGCCAATTAAATATCCTTCTTGCAGCTGGAATATGCACTGTGGGAAGAGTAGATACTAGAGGAATTCTGAGACTTTTGTCCAAACACAAGGTGAGCGGATTTCTAGAAAGGTGGTTAGCTAATTGGCTTCAGAACAGAAATAGCAAAATTAGAATATGGAATATTTATTCAGATAGTTAAAAATAACTCGAGTACACCGAGGGTCTGTGCTTGGTCCCACACTGTTTTTTTTACTTTTATGCTTGATTCTCAGCTTTTAAAAGACATAGGTGCAGGTTAAATAAAGCCTACACTGGCTGCTAATACCATGTGTACACTGTGTCACAATGCACACACAATAGCATGCAGTTTTGTATTCAGTAATAGAAGAACAACCAGCTAGTCAGTGGATCACAGGAACTCTAAAAACACTTTTACTTAACCGAAATACAAAGTCAGAGTTAAGCTCTGTTGTCTACTTACAAAGACATCATCGGAACTGTGACTTTCAACTAAAACTCATCCCTTTTGAACTACATAAACGATGACACACACCCACAGCACACAATCAAAAAGGATGACATCACAACCTAGTTTCTTAAAGGGCACATCATATCCTCTGTAAAAATACCTAAGTCCAGGGAACTATTATTACACCATACAAGCTTGTTTTGTTTAGTTCACTTGAAATTGAAATGCTGTCATTGGGACTAGGTGAATTGGCTGCAGTAAGTCTGATTTGCCAATACATTTTCTGGTGCAAGAGTTTGTTTTGCCAGTCCCCCCATATGGTTTGACCTTGTTTTGTTCCAAAATTAAGAAAACCATCTTATTAAACTCAGAATATATATTTGAGTGTCTGGCTAAACTACTCTTCATAGCCTGACATTTTATACTGTATAAGTGTTGGCAAATGCACTTATACAAGGCATTTTTAGTTCTGCCTACATAAAATGCCACACATGAAGTACATTTAGCCAAATAAACAATTCTCTGTGTGGCACAATTGTAAGTGCCACCGTGCATGTTACCAACAATTTTGTTCATCAAGGGACCTTGACAATTAATGTTAATATAGGAGTATTGTGGACAAGGACCACACTTCCATGTGTTTGAAACCCCCTTAGTTACTACTTCTGACCTCTTAAGGAGATTTTTGATGTTCTCTTCATTTTTATATGTAAAGGAAGAATTTTTCAAAAAGTAGTTCTTAATGGACTCATCGCACTGCAGAACATATCAATTCTTTCGCATAACAGATTCAATCTCATTGTTGTCCAAGGTGCAGGGCAAAACATTATTGTTGTGACCACTATATTCTGAACCTTCATGTCCTTTGAAGATACTGGCCAGTTGTTGTAACTCTTTCTTGAGAATCTGTGCATATCTGCACTCCCTCACCACCCAAACCTCCTCGAAAATTTTACTAGTGTTGAAGGGTAGCCTCTATCCAAAAACATCAATTTTAAGGTATTAAACTGTTCCAGACATTTCCCATCATCTGAAATAAGTTGAGATACTCTAAGGAGCTGGATTTTTATCACCCTTTTCTTTTGATGAAAGGGGTGGCAACACAGCAGAGGCAGTCCATGCATGTTAGCCTGTGCCACATCTACAACCCTAAGCATTATCTCAAAGGTCCAACTGGAACATGCCTGCGCCCCCATGACAGCCCTAAAGATACATTGAGTGGCATGAAAAATGCACCTGGATCAGGTGAAGGTTGGACAGCAGACCTCTTCTAAACACTGAAACAACCCTCATGCATGGCACGCTGCTGGATCAGGTGGAGGATAGACAGTAGACCTCCTCCAAGTAACCTGAACAACCTTCCTGCATGGCACTTCACCCACACTTTGGCTATGGCCAACGTCATCAGGCACTGAAGCAACAGAAACCACACTAGTCTGATCAAGTGTCTCACCCTCCACCTGTCAAATATCTGAGGGCTCACAGGAATGGGTTTGCGTAGGCCTACTAGCTGCTTCTGATGGAATTACAAGGGATGGCTGAATGTCAACCTCAGTGTCAGATTCACCCCCTGCACCCCCCCGACTGTGCCTCTATTTGGCAACCATCATCATCAGAGTCTGTTGATACTCTATCAGGTGGTAAGAGTCCTACACTTCTACTGTCAAGATCACCTGTGATAATAAGCAACAAACACAGGAAAGAAATTAATAGCTACACTACTTCAGTTCAATATATGCTAACAAACTAACACTGGTGCCACTATCACAGACAATACAGCAATACACACACAGTCCTGACACCCACCTCAGATATACTGATAAAGAAATATTTCTGTGACATGCTCATCAGTACTGACATAAAAATGTTTGGTGTACTATGTGCAAATGACTCCACACTTGCTAGAGAGGATGGTCCTGGAGGAAGTTAAGCAAAATGTAAGGACACCGTATTCACAATAACAATACCACACTGAGAACAATTGGGGGCTTTATATGTCCATTAACAATACATTTAACTGAAAATTCGATGACATGTCCACCCTAAGCCCATGTGTAATGAACCAAAATTTGTTGTTAGCTATCTAAATCTATAACTAGTTCCCCCTAAAAAAATATTAAACCAACTTAAATATTGCTTTCAATATTTTTCTATACAAGAAATATTTAAAAATTAATATGGGCAAGCCTACTTGTAAGCTTCTCTTGGGACATACATGTCCTCCCTGGAACAGCAGCACCAATATTAATCACATGCTGTTGTGAACTTTCCACTGAGCTCTTTGGATCTCTGACAGTGGACAGGAATGCTTCACTTGGTGCCAGTGGTGGCTCTGTAGCAGGCTGCCCTGGTAGGCAGCTGCTCATGGGACACTGGAGCTGTTCTCTTCTGGGCTGATGAAATCATGGCCCCATAATGTACCTTATCATATGTCTTGCTGTATCCTGCAACAACATTCACATCTCTCACAATCTGGTTCAAAATTTGTATTCTTCCAGACATATCCCTACATCTTCTCTCAAGCAGAAAGGCACCATGTTGTCAAAATGCTTGGACGATCATGTCATTTTCGGGGTCACTGAAGAGGGGTTTGCAGGAATTCAGGCACTTGGGCGCCATAGTCCTAGTTGACATAAAACACAAAAGAAGGATACTACACATAAATATCAGGTCTATATTAAATTGAGCACTAGTGATCGACGTTGCAAAACATTGAACTATTAAAAAAAAAAGGGAAGAAAAGTAAAAGGGTTTAAGCAGGGTGGCAAGCCTCCCTGCACCCCCACACATCCCACTACTTAAATATACCAACTCCGAGATTGCGCTATAGCGTAGCAAAGGGAAATCTTCCCTTTCTGCACCATACTCCATTAAAGTGCGATCTCCGAGTTGGTATATTTAAGTAGCAGTGTTGTAGGGGGTACAGGGGGATTTTCTCCCTGCTTAAAGCAGTTACTTTTTTTTTTTCTTTTCTTTTTATCAGGTATTCGAAGTTTCAGTACTTCGATCATATGGGGTCGACCATATGGTGTTCGAAGTTCTGAAACTTCGATTATCTGATATAGACCCTAAATATCACATAAATAAAAGTCCTGCTTATATATAGCAAGTATTATTGATTTTTCAATATTATCCACTGGAGAAACAAAAAAACTTTCAAGTTATTTAAATATAAAAAAAGAGTTATGTGGTTGTCACACACAAACAAAGGTTTGATCCAAAACAAGGACTAACAATAGCAAAGCAAACCTCTGTTAAAACATTTTGGTTGCACAACCATAGAAATGGAACTTAGCTCCCCTATCCCCAAAACAACAGGAAAATGATATTTTGTACACAACAGGGAATAACACATCAGTCAATTGTTATAAGTGCTTTCAACAAACTGTCCCAAATATATGTGTACACATTTATCACAGAACAGTCATTTTTATGCAATTGTCAGTCACCTCTACCTGTGGCCAGCACCGTCATAGAGAGGCTATTCTAGATGTGTAGCACCCCTGTGTCATTGACAATATAGGACATTTACATTTCACTGAAATGACAATGAAAGAGTAAAAAGAGAAGTAGTTGCAACATTAGCACTTGTGGCAAAAGTTAAATAAGGATGTGCATCTGAGAAAGTAAAATGCTCTGACAAAAATTCCTATGCCATAAGTAAACTTCTAAGGAGTTCATACAGATAAAAGTAGCGTTTCCTAATGCGTATAAATATAAAAATATGTTTCCTAGTGACATGGGAGCATATCCAGTATATAACTGAAAAATGCAATCATACCTTTTGAAGGTCAATAGCCTTTTGTACAGATAAATCCAAAGTAATAGCAATCTTCTTCTGTGTTATCCACATCAATAAGTCTCCTTATCTTCAGGTTCCCTAGCTACACAGTTACATTTTTATAGTATAGATTCAGGCCTGCATGCATGGAGAAGATGTATGAAACATTAGAATTGCTGAATCCCAAATTCTTGGATTCATGTATCGGATATAAACATAACGCAGGCACTCTCTCAGTGTATTGATTGCAACTGTGAATGATTACTGGTAGGGAGAAGGAAAACACAACAGCAATTCAGACTCCACTACCTCCAGTGGGCATGTCAGCCAGGTTGGACTTACAAAAGTGCAAAAGTACTTGTATCAAGGTTTCAAATGTAAGTAAGCAGCACATATTTCATAGTTTTTATTCAGTAACATCCAACCTCCCCTGCATTTGTTGAAAACTGTATATTATTGCCACTTAAAATTCTCACCCATTTTAAGGAGAACAATACAAAATGTCTTACAGACTACATGTCTCAGATAACTGGTCAGACAAGACAAGAAACACAGAGAGATAAGATAGAATATGCATTTATGCATCAATGTGGTAACAGGCAGATCTTTAATATCTTGACAGTTGTACATGGATAGCTATCTATTTCAGGCAGGCCTTCCAACATCTTCACTCAAACATCTAATGAAGATGTCATCCACTATAAATTGTCCTGCAGCCTTGTATAAGTCAGAGTTGTGCGATGGTGCTCGCATTAAGTACTGAATTCTCTAATCTATGTATTTAGTTAGGTAGGGGCTCTAATCTCACTGCAGTCAACTGGTGTGTGTGTGTGTGTGTGTGTGTGTGTGTGTCTAATCAGAAGAACATAATTGTGTATCCTGCAGTTATCACTACAATCCCATGGGGTACAAATATTAAGACAGGTGGACATGCCTACACCTCCATTTCATTTAGGCCTCCCAAAATCTTCTTTCCAACATCCATGATAATGTCATCCACTATAAATTGTCCTACAGCCTTAAAAATGTCAGACTTGTGCCATATTGGTACAGACATATTACGTACAATACACTGTACACTGCACACTATACCTCTCAAGTTTCCAAATTTTTGCAGACTGTCCAGATTTTTGCCTCATATTTTTGGTCTGCTCTGCATGCAATGTTTGATTTTCTGGCATATAAGTGAACACTGAACTCATTAAATAATGACAGACATTTAAGCTTCAGACTTTGTAGCCTTCAGAAAATGGATACTAACAAAAAAACTTTTATTTCAGCAACATACTAAGTTTATAGACCAATATTTAAAATTTCTCCCTATTTTGGGGGCTTTATTTTACCATTATTTTTGGGTTCACCCAGATTTGTTGAGCTAAGAGGTTGAATCATATGCAGTTGATAGAGTAGAAACCATTCCAGTTGACATGCCGTTTTTTGTGTAAACTAGGCAGGGCCTTAACAGTAGTTTGGGTGCAATCAATGCCCCCTAGAACCTCAGAAAAATTGGCTACTTTGTTGGATGCCCACAGTGTGTTGCTTCTGTCTTTTTTGGTCCTTGTAGACCTCCACATATGCTCCTCCACATGCTACAAAATTGCATATAGGACTTGGTATAGCACTCATGAGGTGGATGCCTATGATACACCCACTGAGTCCCATTAGGGTTGGTAGAAGGTCTCTGCATCAAGGATTGTCAGTGGTGCATGTACCTTCATGTCTACTGGAGTTAATATTCCATGTCAAGATAGTACATATTTGCAAGCTACTGCATGGTGCCTTTCTATACATGATAGCACTTAACTAAGCCCATGTCATGAAGTTAATGGTAGATTAGGTGTGATTAGATCTATCTGCAATGAGGAAGGTGATGACATGCCATGCGACAGACACTGACTGTAAGAATGATCTCTAACACAACATCTTAATGTGGCCTCTATCTCTGTTCACTACAAAATCACAGCCTACTGGTAACTGCAGCTGATTATGCAATTCTTATACATTTCTGAATCACTCTGCTATGTTATTTACCCTCATCTGCATTGGGCTCATTGCCATAATGTTTCTCATTTCCATTTCATTGTATGGCTTGTAACATATGATGTGATCTTGCAGTTTTACCTGTTTGTGTCTCTAAATCGGTCCAGACCTCTCATGCCATAACTCACCATTATTATTTCTAAAACATCAGGCTGTACATTTCTGAATGCCAACCTTTGACATTCTTTGGATCTGCTTTTATCCAGAGAAACAGTATTCTGAGAAACACTTATGATTTATCCTTTGATGGTTGCTTTCTAATAATAATATTGACCACGGAAATGGATACTTACCAAACATCCATTTTTTTCTACTAACACTTTAAAATGCTACATTGTTTATAGGTTTTATAAACTTTATAGATAAACCTGAAAGGAGAAATGTCCAAAAGATCAAAGTGAAAGGAATGAGGAAAAAATTCTGTAAAAGGTAAGAGAGTAACATCAAATTAGATTGAAACAATACAATATCAATTAAAACGTAATGGCCCATATAAATGAGAAATTATGAAAAGTCAAGTTATTATGCTTTAAGGAATTTGTTTCTGAATATAAAATAATTGCCTGCAAACAGTTCGATCATTTTTTTTTTAATTTTGCGTGCTCTTTTTGTTGGAGTAATTTAAAAAGTAACTGCAGATGATCATCAAAAAGTAAGACAGCACTGTACTTTCTTTGTCTGGAAACTTATTCAAGCAATATGTAATGTTGCTACAGAAAATCTGGAGTAAAAACTTCCAATTAATTATCTAATGTTATGTTTTTTCATATTTTTATAGGAATTCTAATCTGAAGACACTGAAAAAGCTCACATCCGTGGCTTCTTTCCAGTCATCTGAACACAGGCAGCATAAGTACCGTTCAGCAGATATTAAAAGTATCAAAAATGACAAAAAAGTGCCAATAACACAGTATGTTACAAGAAACATTCTAACTTAAAACATAGTATCTTGATGCATTACTAATCCTGATATCAGTGTGAGTTGCATCTTATGTGCTAAACATCATCTTCCTGTTAGATTTTAAACATTTGATGCATATACTCAGTTATGATGAACTGAGCAGTTAAAGAGGTTCAGTACTACAGAAAATGATTATACAAGAACTTGTTAAAGGAGTTATCTTCTTTCTAACTACAGTTATAGGCCTCTTTGGAAATGTAATAATTTTTGTGTTCATGATGTACATTGCCATTCAAGAGAAAAAAATGATGCCCTCTGAGGTAATACTATCTAGTCTAGCATGCTCAAACCTCATGCATCTTTTAACATTAGGACTCCCACATGCCCTCTACCCGTTTGGAGAAATATATTTTTACACAGACCTTGATTGTAAATTTGATCTTTATTTAATGAGGGTATCCAGAGTTATGATCATTGGTTTAACCTGCCTGCTTAGCTGTTTCCAGTGTGTAACTCTGGCTTCCTCAAATCCACAGTGGGCAGCACTGAAACTCAAAATGCAAAAATATCTTATGTTTTTAATTTTTATTGTCTGTATAATAAGCATGTCATCCAGCATTGGTTCAGCCCTGTTTCCTATTACTGGACGGAATGCAACAGGTCTAAAATACACTTTTAATCTGGGATACTGCCTGTCAGTGTATCCCAGTCGATTTGTGTTTGAACTGATTGGTTTTATTTCATTTGCTCGCGATGTAGGATTTGTTATTCTCATGGCTCTGGCTAGCACACACATTCTTTTAATCTTACACAGACATGGGAAGCAGATGAAAGGAAAGAGGAGTTCAGATCGAAGTCAAGAAGCTGGAGCAGAGCAGCAGGCATCCAAGATGGTGGTAGCTTTTGTAGTAACATATGTGTCCCTGTTTGGAATTGAAAATACCATTTGGTTTTATCAGATCTCTGTTTCAAAGCAAGGTGATCCTACACTAAATGATTCACGTCTTTTCTTGTCATTTTGTTTTTCTTCACTTTTTCCTGTAATCCTAACTACCTTTAATCAAAAACTTAGACACAGAATAATGTGCTGCAAACTCTAGGTTAGAAAACAGAATATTTATTGGGATAGTTACATAATACCGCATCATGACTTAGAGTGTACTGCACTTTTTAAATGTTAAACAATTTTAAACATTAAAATAAAAATTTGGAAGTGTTATAAAAATCTTCATCCCAAATTTTTGTGACAGGGCAAAGTATATAATGTCCAGTTATAACAACCACAGATGCTTCAAATACGTTCCTTGCAGTTCCTTATCAGAAATGAACAACATGTGCTACTTATGTGTTAGTTCTGAATATTTCTACAATCTGAGTGAAAAACAAAGATAATGCAAATTTCATTTGATTTATTAATTGATGGTGTCAGGAATTGTTTGATTTCTTCTTTAACGATTAATGTATACGCTGACGATGTAGCTTAACTGCATGCGTTATCTGGATTTCTGTTACGGAATGTTAGTCTCATGAGAATAATGGAATATTTGTGCAATTATTTGTGGCAGATAATAGGCCTTTAATCTTATTGTGTTAAGATTTAATGGCTAATTGTTACTTTAGAATGGAAAAGAGACACTCAGAATGTAGGAACAACACAAAATTATTACAAGGCATAGTATTTATTATGTATGACTAAAAATTAACATGCAAACAGGATTACATATCACAAGACTGAAAATCAGTCAAAAATGAATAAAACATCAGAAAAATACTATGCTAACAACTCTGCTTGTAAAAACAAAATATAAACATGTTGGTAAAAGCAAGAATGCTTTCAACAAAATCATAAAATTATATGGTGTGGGGGGAAGTCCTACATTCATCACATATGGGGGTGTTCACCTCTCAGCCTTAATATAATCAGCTCTGCAGTCTGTATCTTTGAAAATAAAAATAGTTCTGTTGTAGCAATCTATTTCAGTCTCTCTCTCACTTAGACACACGCACGCTCACACGTGCACACGCACACACATGTTCCATTCTGGAATAATCTTTATTTAAAAGTGCCGAAGTTAAGTCAAAGTTTGTGGGAGTAGCAATTGTACTGCTAGCATGGTACTATATTATTTATCCTATTTGCGTATTTCTTGTTATTGTTATTGGATGTAGAAAGTGTTGTTTCTGATCAAAGAAGTCTGGAAAAATCTTGTCTAAAGGGCTAACCGTATTAGTCTTGTACCAAATTAATTGCTGGAAAATGTTATTTTAGTACAGCCAAGCTAGCTGGGTAAAAAAAAAATCCACAAATAATCATAATTATGAATAAGTAATGTTTCAGAAAAAATCTACAACTTTTTTAATCCTGATGTATATCAGTTACAGTGACTGGTTTAACTGGCATTTTGACATGATCCTATGAAGAGAATCTGATTCTGTAATCTATATTGAACTGTTTAAAATCGTATTCATGCCTATTGTGATTTGTAATTCTGTGTAACTCATACATCTGAACTGTCCAGATTTTTAAAGAATGTCCAGATTTTTTGCTTCATATTTTTGGTCTGTTCCTCATAAAATGTGGGGTTTTCTAGCAAACTACTAAGGATAGAAGTCGCTTAATAATAACAGACATTTGCGTTTCAGGCTTTCTATCCTTCAGAAAATGCACGCTAGCACAAACCTGTTAAAGCTGTTATATTAGCAACTTTCTAAGTTTATAAGAGCAGTATTTAAAACCTGCCCCTATTTTTAGGCTTCTGTACCCCACCCACATTATGTTTGGCATTATCCAGATTTCCTGAGCTAAGAGGTTGAGAGGTGTATTTGAATGATTTATCTGTACTGACATTATACATGTATTGCAATGTTACCTGCATCTACAGTAATCTTACGTAGTATTTATTTAAGATGTGTTTTTGTTTTTATTTTTAAATAATATTCTTCATCAAAGAGGCATGCAGGCAGATTCAATAAACCCTACACAGTTCATTAACACTGTACATGGCAGCTCACTGTTTTGCATTCAGTAAGTGGCTCTACACTGTGTGTAGAGCCACACAACCATGGTAAATATTGTGGCAAGCTAATTACAGCACAAGCAGCTGAATTGTATGATAACCAACCAATCCAGGATGGAGGAGATATTCAACATGCTATAAGCAACCATGTAGACACAGTGCTGCTTTTCCCTGTGAACTCCAAAACCTATTGAAATACAGCCATGGAAACGTGTCTACAGAAAAACAATGTTGGGGGGCTGCTGTTGCTTTAATTCTTGTGCATGTGCAACAGGCTGAAGTCTATGCTGCTGCTAATAAACCCATACATGAAGGAGAAGAGTTTTCACACCCCATTTTACTTATAATCTGCATGAGGTGAAAATTGCAGAGCACTACAGGGTGGATAGAAACACACTAAAGAAACTCTGCAACCTTTGTTGTCCTCGGCTCAGACCCAGGGCAAACTCAGAGGTACCCATACCTGTGCAGACAAAGGTATGTGTAACACTTAACATTTTAGTTACAGAAACCTTTCAGAGATCAACAGGGGACAAGCTTGGGGGTGTCACAGGCAACAGCATCTAGGATTCTCCATCAGTTCCTGAATGCTATGCTCCAACATGCCAGTGACCACATATATTTTCCCCATAATCCTGAGGACAGGGCCACAAATATGCAGGAGTTCTACCCTTTAGCACACTACCCTGAAGTACTGGGTGCCATAGATTGTACACATATAGAAATTAAGGCACCACCAAGGGAACAGAGAAGGCTCCACATAAATAGAAAGGACTTCTACTCTATTAACTGTCAAGTCATGTGGAATGCTAAGGGAATCATCTTGAATGTGTGTGTTGGCAACCCAGGCAGTTGACATGACTCACATCTGTGGCACATCTCCCAACTGCATTAGATGTTTACTAGGGATGATATCCCACAGTGTCGTTTACTGGGGGATGGAGGTTATACACTGGAACAGTGACTGATGACATCCTTCAGAAATGTGCACACCATACCTCTCAACCTGGAAACATCAAAAATCTGGACAAGGCCCATGAAAAATAGGTACAAATCTGTACGCTGATTAACATCTGATTTGCATATGTAATTATGTAACCCCACCCACTCCAATGGAATTGTGGGACACCAACTTTCAAAACGCAAACTGAAGGACAACCAAAATATGGTACCAGAGTCCCCCTGCAGCCATATCAATGTCCTATTACCTGGCTATTTTGCCTCATTTACTATAAACACTAAATGTATGCATACTGCTTTACTTCTACAATGATTTGGATGTTATCCTTACATCATACAGAACAGCAATGCGCAAACAGTAATAGACATCTGGTAAAGCAATACTGTCTCACAATGAAAACAGACGTGTCATTAAAACTTCTCTGCCCTTGAAACTCGTTCATTGAAACAGCATTGAAACCCACACCACATCCAAAGAAAATGCATCTGGCCAGTGTTGGATAAAGATTACTTTTGGGCTGTCTTCAAATCAATGGCCCCTTGCACACAAAACAAGAAACATACATATGGCCTTGTCCATATGTTCTTTTCTTTGATACACCTTCCTGACTTTAATAAATTATATTCCTTGATCTTGTGAACTTGTATAATACCTCATGCATTGTGCTGTTCTGTCCTAGTAGTCACTGCAAGGAAGTGATTGTAATTAGGGCCTAAAAATGCCAAAACTTTATAAAGTGCCTATGCACTGTTCAGTCAAAAATCAAGACCATCATAGGCACTGTTGCTCTGCCTATGAGCATGAAACAAAATTATCAGTGCCTTTAGCACTTACACATGTTCTGTAGTATGTTCAAAAGCAGACACCAGTGCTCCAATTACTTCCTTCTCTATACTGACCTAGCCTTGACTGCATGGATTCATAAAGGGTTTGGGTGGTGTGATCAAATTACACTAGTCTTTGACTCACAATTTTAGAAATAGCTTTGTAATCAGTTTGTAAAAATGAAAGCATGCTCTAGTTTTCAGTCTTATTACCCTTCTAAGGTGTAACCATAATCAGCACCATTCAGCTGTTCAGAGGAGTGTTGCAATATTCTAGACTCCATGGCTTAAAGACCTTCTCTTCTTAAGCTAAACAAAAATGCTTATCTACTTCTGGCAAATTTCTACCTGTAGCCCAACCTAATCTACACCTTTCTTTTTAAGGATATGACTGTGGAAAGTCTCAGGTTCCAGTACCATTGGTGCACATGGGGGTGGGTAATTACACTAAGGTTTAGGACTTGGAGATGTTTTCAAACCACTCATTTATACAATTACCATACAGACACACACACACACACACACACACACACACACACACACACACACACACACACACACACACACACACACACACACACACACACACTTCTGCCAGAAATAATCCTTTCCTATATGCAAAGAAATCCTATTCGTAAAACGTCAGCCAGAGCACAAAGCTTGTTTGAATTATGAGATGACGAACCGGCTGAAAGAAACCAGACACTTACACAAAGTGTGCTCGTTTGAGTAAAGAACTGAAGCAACACTTCCAACTTGGGTCCATTAATAAACTAAAGCACCAGACAGAGAACTCCCAAGAAATAAATATACACACTCTGCAGTATCGCAGAAATGAAAAAAACTAAAGCAAATCTGTTCATAGGTTCATAGGTAGGTACTAGGCTATCTGCCTGAGGGCATTTATAAGCCTAGCCAGAGTGTGTCAGCTTTTGCCATCCCATTGATTGATTAATTAACCGAGCCTCTGTCAAGAAGAGCCAATGAAGTGATCCCAGGAGTGTATTTTCTGTTATCCATCCACTCGTCAAGGTTTCTCTTGAAGAGTGTTAGTGAGGGGCTTTTTGACAGAAAAGAACAAATCTCTAATATTTGCTTGAATAATTACAACACACATAAAGTCCGTTCTGCTGTTGCAATATATAGACATTCACTGAAAATGGTTGCCATTCTCTGTAAAACCCAGTATACTAATAAAAAAAGTCAGAGGGCAGAGGATCTGAAAAACAGCACTGAGACTCAACCAGTAAAGGTACAGGTTTTATAACATAAAGGCAAGAAGCAGAGAGATGTGGAGCCAAGGCTGACTGCAGTCTGGATCATTGGATGGTACTTCATGTTTTACAAGTGACATTACATTCAATAATGGATAAAAACAAGTAAAGGAGAATTAGGACTTCTACCTAGTTCAAGTAATTTCCATAAGCATTTCCAGTAGATCCGGAGAAGACTTCCAAATTACTAAGGAGACATGATGGTCAAAAGATAAGGAATTATCAAGAAGACTGCTTGCAGTCACTGTGACACCAACTAAATGGAGAGCTGTTTCGCCTATGTAGTAGGACATGGAAATGTCTTGTTAACCAAAATGAACTATACTACATTTTTTACACTTGGCTTGAGACCATTGTCCTTGTACCACCTGTTAACATAACGGAGTACATATTACAACAGCTGTTAGTGGAGGAATGAAAACCATAACCATCACCCAGTTTACAGTCATTCACAAACTTAAAATAACTACAAGCCAGAAGAGTTGGCCTTAAAGTCTGACAAACAGATAGCAAGCAGGTATACCACTGGTACCTCGTACCTGTTTCTGCGTTCAGAAATAGGGCATGTGACTCTGTTTGACATTCTGTCAGGTATCCAAGACACCTTATGGTTTTCGGGATAAACCACACCCTCAAACAATGTAAAACATTTACTTTCACTTTATTACTAAAATAAATACTCCCATCATATCCTCCCTCTCATGCTCTCTTCTATGCAAACATCACAAAGCTTTACATCCAATACATTACCCCCCTTGCAGGGTTTATATGATAGACCTCCCTTGTACTTGTGTATCCCCAAACCTACCATAAACTTCTTTAGTCAATCAGGTTTCTTATTTTTATGAGTACTAACCTGATACATCTTTCAAATGTGTATAGCTTTCAAAAAATGTGTATAGCTTTTCAACGACAAGATTGCTATATTTAAAATTACATTAAATTAATAATAACTCTCGTATCCTGAACAAACACAAGGAAAACAGAAATTCTTCCACCATAGCCTACTTGAGATCAGTACACTGCCTGTCACATAAAAAACAAACAACCAACTTTCTAACACGAAAAAAAACGTTAAGAAAGGGAACTGAAATCAATGCACACTGCTTTCTGTGGTAGGGCACAGCACCACAAGCACATTAACGTAACTACTCAAACTTTTGCAATTAGCTGGTTATTAGCAAGAGTCCAATCACAAGCCCCTGTGTAGTTCTGTAACTTTATTTTTAGGTCAGAACATGTTTTGCTAGATCCAGTGAGAGTAATATCATCCAACAAGGCAATGTTAAGATGAAATAGTTTTAGTAGGATATCATTAACACAGCGTGAAAAATTAACACAAAGCTTTAGGGAACAACTGTGTTAAAAATTACATTATCAGAGGAATCTTGACTGTATTTTGGAAATATTATATCATTAGGTAGCTACTATTTTATCATACTGACATCAAAGTTTAGCTTTCCGTCCCATGCTTACCTGCTTGTGTCATCCTGCCTGGCGCCTGCTGCTTGGAAAAATAAAACTGATACCACTGCTGCCTGTAATTCCATTTCCATTACTGCTCGCAGCCAGCTTGAAAAAAAAAACAAAAGCATACTGCCATAGTGTTAGTGTGTTACTGCCTGGCTTGTCTGCCTACTCGGGAGGGGAGTCGCCGGTGCTGTATTCCTTCCCGCTCGCAGTCAGACGGAAATAATGACGTGAGCTCCTTGAGCTCAATTCCGACTGGCTGGTAGCCCTGATGGCGCTGACGTCATCGCGCACGTGATGACGTCAGGTCCGACAGCATGAATTTAAAAAAAATTAAACAAATGAAGCAAAAAAATCGGAAATGAAGGGGTGCCAATCGGGAATCGTGGCACCCCTTCATTTGGACCCCAAAACTCGGTAAATACCGAGTAATTCGGTATGGTTGGGAGGTCTGGTGCACACACCTGATGAAGAATGTCACAATGAGGCACACACTCAAACCAGAAATATCATAGAGCATGTGTTTGGGCTGCTTAAGTCATGGTTCTGATGCCTAGATATATCTGGGGGACCCCTGCCATACAACCTATGTACATGTACTGAAATTTTCACCATCTCTGCTATGCTTCACAACATCAACCTGAGAAAACAGATTCAGCAGGATCAACAAGGAGAAGGGGCACACATCCCACCACTAATGGCAAGGTGAACACAGCTACACAAAGGTGAGGAGTCAGAGGGGAAAACAGCAAATGCTGTGGGTGTAGATAGATGTAGGCATACTTGATATGCCCTCACATTGACTAAGAGACAACCCATAGCACACTTACTCACCACCTAAGGGGCTAAAACCATTATTGTTATGCACATACATATACTAACATTGATACCAGGCAATGCTCACAACCCTTACCTACTCCTGTAATGGCTGTGTACTCCTACTATCAGACAGACTCAGCCCTGAACTAAAACTGTTGCAACTGCTGCATTTACAAGGTAAGTGTTGAACCTGGAGTGTATTGTGTAATAATACAAATGAATGGCATATCCTTGCATGTTGTTACTAGGTAATGTAAGCAAGTAAACAGTGAGTGATTTGTAAAGAAATGACTTTAACATGTGACAGCAGAGACTTAGGTAAACACGTGCCAAGTAG